>NC_133355.1:16402655-16502655 GCF_030506205.2 Paramisgurnus dabryanus | reverse complement strand
CTTTCACTGTGAAGTCCCAAAGTTTTAGAAATGGCTTTAAAACCTTTTCCAGACTGATAGATCTCAGTTACTTTCTTTTTCATTTGTTCCTGAATTTCTTTGGATCTCAACATGATGTGTAGCTTTTGAGGATGTTTTGGTCAACTTCACTTTTTCAGGCAGGTCCTATTTAAGTGATTTCTTGGTTGCGAACAGGTGTGGCAGTAATCACACCATTTTCAGACAGGGCCATGTGTGTTTGGATTTTGTTTTTCCATAAAAACCTTTTAAAAACTGCATGTTGTGTTTACTTGTGTTATCTTTATTTAAATTTGTTTCATGATCTGAAACATTAAAGTGTAACAAACATGCAAAAAACTAAAAAATCAGCAAAGGGCCAACACTTTTTTTTACACCACTGTAGTATAGGGAATCGAGTCTCTGATCCATGCCTACAGTAGATGGTAGGAATGCTCTGAATAAGAATGAAAACCGCCAATGAGCACGAAGATGAAGAGGCCTAAAAAGATATTGATGTAGTGTTGGAAACATAACTCAAAAATACATGTTTTGGATGGACTGTAATAAAGAGGCTGAGGATATTGGATTGACAAGAATAGATGTACGGTATGTAAAAATTCCTACCTCCATGGTTATTTCCAATGCCTCTAGTAGAACTCCAAATTTGAGAAGAAATTAAGAATAGTATTGCATATATTTCCAAGAATGAGATTGCACAAATATACATAGATCAAAATCAGGAAAATAAAATATTTACAGATGGATCCAAATTTCCATCAACATACATTTCTCGTTTTAAGATTAAAATAAAGAAGGACCAGTAATCATTTATCAGTTTATTCATCAGAGATGGTAGCTGATAGCCTAGCTTTTAACTGGGTTGAGGAAATACAGCCATTGAGAACAGTTATTTGCTCAGACTCTTACTCTGTCTTAAAAAGTTTACTAAGTGTAAACATCTAGACAAGACATTTAATATGATATCCTACAAAGCATGTTTAAATTTCACCAATATAGGTTAAGGAGGCTATTTTTTATGGGTACTGGTTGGGATAGGGAAACAAGGACGCTGATCAAGTGGCCAAGGCGGCATTTAAACCAAACTGATATAGATTTAAACATATCATTTAGTAAAGCAGAAATGAAGGGAATAATCAGAGGGGCTATGATTAAAGGCGGGGTGCATGATCTCTGAAAGCCAATGTTGACATTTGAAATCACCTAAACAAACACGCCCCTACCCCAATAGAATCTGGACCTTCTTTTGATAAACCTCAACACCCCACACATACGCAACCCAGGCAATGATGTCGGTTAGTAGACATGCCCCTTACTGCTGATTGGGTACAAGTGTGTTTTGGTACTCGGCCTGACTTCCTTTTCCAAAGTGTTTTCCAAAAATCTTGCACCCCACCTTTAATCAATCATTATTTATTATTGGTAAACATGAATCAGGTTATTGCAATAAGAAAAAAAATGGGATTAATGGAGAAGTTAAGTATGATGAATATTGAAAATACAAAAATTAAGACAGTATTAGAGAATCCTCCAGCCCAGTATAAAATCTATAATGCAATTAATAATTATTTAAAATGAATAGGTCTAATAAATAGAACTTGAAGATCACATAATGAAGTGAATAAGCCTTCAAGTATGGAATATTTTTATTTATATATATATATTTTTTATGTTTTATTAGAAATGTAATGTCACCAATCAAAATCATGCTCCTCCCTCCAGTCCAATAGGTGGCGAAAATGCACCTTCAAGTAAGTTTGTCAACCGCCAGTAAAATGAACAGAAGAAGAAGAAGCAGAAGAGGCCTACTCTAGAATGGGGGGCAATCGAGTGCTCGCTCTTCTTCATTAACTCAGTGATCGCAACTTTTGATTTATATCGATGCTGGTTTAAGGTAGAACCGCTTATCCCGTTACCGCATGTGTTACGTGACATCGAAGACCAAAAATAGTCGGCGAGCGCTTAAACTGTGGAGAAAAAGAAGTAAAAAACGATGTATCCCATTGCAGCAGCTGGTGGTGAGTATGGTGGTTAGCGAGCGTATGAAATGCTAGGCGAACAAGTTTGGTATTTTTGCTGAAAATAAAATTTGCTTTTGAACCTTACCAGGCGGTGTATGATAGTTATGTTCAAACAACTTTTCGGCTTATATTATTAAAGTGTTGTTTTTACATCTGTCGAGTGTTCGTTTTGTAGGCTCATTGTTAATTGTTGCTAAGCTATGCTTGTTTACCTGAGTTTTGAATTCAGCAACTGCTGGTTGAAGATAGATATCAGACAACAATTTAACACATTATTTCAATTCATTCTTTGGCAGATTTAATGTTGAGCACTCTCTTACAGCTTGGGGGATTGAGTAGTTTATCGTATAGTTTTGTGCCAATTTTAAACGGCTTAACATTGTTTTATTGCTTTGAACATTGTTCGCCATGTAACCTATAGAGACTTGTTAGCGAGTGTGAAATAGATGTATTATTTTGGTTTATTGCAACAAATGCAAAGTTGTATATTGATAAGAGGATATTTTTAGGAAGTATTGAGAAATCAATACATTTAAAATAACATTTAACCAATGACATACAACACTTGTTTGATCGTTTAAATCTATATGTTAGTTTGTGGTCCTACACTTTGGGGATATGTGTTCTGCCTGCAGTTAAATTGAGTAAGGTCCTGAGCCTTTGCCAGGTTGAGTTGCTTGTATGGTGTTTATGATAAGGACTGAAGACTAGTGGGATGGGTCCACATCCCCAGTATCTTCCTTGCTGTGTGGTGTTAGGGTTGATAAGAGGGCTGAGGCGGTTAAGGGAATCTGTCAGCCTATGACGTGAGATACACAAGAACTACTTTTGCCTAAAAGGTTTATGAGTTTCACATTAAATAATGATGTATCTTAACAAGGTTGCAGAACTTGCATTAACTTTTATTTTTCTAAAACAAAACACACCCTGTGTAACCCAGTAGTACATTGTTTATCAATCTGTAATGTCATATTTTATAGATCTTGACAAAATAGCACTTTTCATGTGATCATCTGTCGCATTTGATGTAGTAATGGAAGTCATAGTTAAAATATTTGCTGCTACCTATAGACCTGCATGGAAAATCAGCTAAAATGTTTACATTTGCTATGGTTTTTACATATGCTCATCACTTTTTTCGAGTTCTGTTTAAAATTAAATTGTTATTGTCTTTTATAGCTGCTGAGCCGATTCAGGGACATCAGTCCCCAGATGTTTCTGGTAAGCGAACCTGACTAACCTAACCTGGCCTGTACAGTTTAATTCTAGCTATGTTTACTTACTTACCTAAATGTTTGATGAAAGGTTTCATACAAAGAGACATTAATGTTTTGAACATCAGTGTTCTTTTTAAAAGATTGATGATACACCAAAGATGCCAATATTGTATTTTTCAGTAATTAAAATGGTTGATGGGTCAGGTAGAATGGTAGTTTATATATACTATGGGTGGTTGAGTTTATTTGATCCACAAGGTTTCAATATTTAACTGTTTAGGAATCACTTGGACTGATTCATAAGATAACTGACTTAGAGGTCCACTGAATGAAAAAGGGCATCATATTCAAACTAAGATTTAGCAATGTTTTGTTGACTGAATCCCAGAGTATAGTCTGTTTCTTACATGTACGCGCACTGTCGAGCGCACAGCCTTCCAAAGTATAGTTTATATGACTTGTACGTGTACACAGATGTTTGACGCAAGCGCATTGCGACAAAATGCAATGCATCTCTTGGGCTACATACTACATTCTACATACTACATTCTTGTACGTCTCCATGCAAAGCATTTTTTATACTGGTTTTTATACTTAAACTCTTATTCTGAAAATTTTGGCAGGGCAAGTGAAACCTGAATCACTGGCCCAGTCGGGCAAGTGGTTCAGGTTTCACTTGCCCTGCCAAAATTTTCACTGGCCCCACCAAAAAAAGATTTCAGTGTCCGTATTTAAAATAATAATTTAAAAGTCAAATATAATTGTATACATATATATTCTTAAATTGGCAATTATAAATGTAAACTCTTATTCTGAAATTTCACAGTAATCTCATGATGGTAAATAGGTCCAGGTTTATCAGGATTAACTGTCCACGAAAATAAAGAACTCAAAGGAATTTTGTTGTAAGGAAGATAACAAATAAATATGAATTAATAATAATTATAAAAACCTGGAAATGCAGTGCAAAATTCTCTTTATTCATACTTCTCGCCATTAAGTTCAGGGGACCGTATGAAGGGTTATCAGCAACCCTTTTAGACACCATGCACTAGGGTGGTCCTTATAATGGGTCAGTTTTTTTTTTGGAAATGTTCAACTCTCACCCCCTAAATGTGTAAAGATATTAATAATAATAACACACTCTGCAAAATTTTTAATTGTTCTATAGCTAGTGGTTCCTCAAAGCCGTATATTTCCGAAATCACACATTTTTGCAAAAACTGTACCATTTAAAAAAAAACAACACGCATAAAACTTGCTTCTTGGAGGGTAACTTTGTTCCAGTTATTTCAGTCTCTTATGATCCGAGTAACCATATAGCGGACTTGCTTCGTGTTGCTTCAGCCATTATCTCGGTGTATATTGTCTATTGTGCTTCAGTCACATTGAAGCTTTCTTGCTTTAAAATACATATCACAACTAAAACATGAGTTTTAATAGAATGGAGCATCGTCAGATAAGTCCATTGCTGCCATAAGTATATATTATTAAACAAATAATAAATGCTAGCCTAGCACAAAGTATCACATAATACGCAAATGTGTTAAACTTCAAAGTTCTTGAGCAACCTCTAAATATGAAATTTATATTGAAAAAAGTTTGCCCTATTTATTTATTCAAACTTATTGGTGGGGTGAGAGCATGAACTTTTTATAAGTTGAAAAATAAGGACCATCCTTCCCTGCACGCTATGCGCTGTCAGCTTTTCTTAATGAGCTTCGAGGTTCCAGACTTGTCTGCTTTACCTGGAAATTGATGGCAAACTGTGCAACACATCACATTGTTTCTTTCGTCGTGTTTTACCCAAGTAAATATCAATGCCAATAAATGCTGGGCCATCGGGCAGTCCTTTATGTTGAGCCCTGACGTGCATTCACAACCTACGTGTACAATGTATGCTGGGTTTAAAATATCATTTTGTCACAATGCGCATGTGTTGAAAGTAAAAAACTACACTTTGCAAGGCTGTGCATTCGACTGTGCATGTACAAAATATGTGCCATACTCTAGGCTTTCTGATTACAAAAATTGGGTCACATGCAATGTACTCGGACCCTCATGTGGTACCGTATGCATGAAAAATACTTCGGCGTTAAGCCAAAATGTGAACAGTGTCTTTTACTTTTTTTTTGTGTGTTTATTGTACAACCAATTGTTTATGTAAACTATTCTTATTAATGTGGAAAATGTTTTGCATAGACATGTGGTATAGAAATTGTGTTTCTTTGTCGTTTTTAAAGTGCATTGAAATGAGTATGTGTTATAATTTAATGAATAGCATTTCGTTATTTTGGGGGTGGTTTCCCGGACAGGGATTAGCTTAAAGAAATAGTCAATTTTCTTAAAAGAAAAATCCAGATAATTTACTCACCACCATGTCATCCAAAATGTTGATGTCTTTCTTTGTTCAGTCGAGAAGAAATTTTACCCAACTTAACTCAACACGTAACAGTTTTTGTTTCAACGGAGTTTCAAAGGACTATAAACGATCCCAAACGAGGCATAAGGGTCTTATCTAGCGAAACGATTTTCATTTTTGACAAGAAAAATAACAAATATACACTTTTAAACCACAATTTCTCGTCAAGAGGTCACAGAGGACGAACGCGAAACTCTGCCCCAGTGTTTACAAGTGTGGTGAAAGAGGACCGTTCCAACGTTGTTGTATGTCAAGTGATACTAATTAATGTCTTTGTGTCAGTTTATTGTTTACATGGTTTTATATATGTAACACGTGACCTCCCTACGTCACTACGCATTTACGTTAGGTCGCGCTGGACCCCGGATCTAGACGAGAAATTGTGGTTTAAAAGTGTATATTTGTTATTTTTCTTGTCAAAAATGAAAATTGTTTTGCTAGATAAGACCCTTATGCCTATTGGGATCGTTTGTAGTCCTTTGAAACTCCGTTGAAAAAAACTGTTAAGTGTTGGTGTCCATTAAAGTCCATTAAAATTAGAAAAATCCTGCAATGTTTTCCTCAAAAAACATAATTTCTTCTCGACAAAACAAAGAAAGACATCAATATTTTGGATGACATAGTGGTGAGTAAATTATCTGGATTTTTCTTTTAAGAAAATTGACTATTCCTTTAAGCCAGTACTAGGCCTTAGTTAAATTAGGATATTTAAGTCATTTTCAAACGCATAATTTATAAATAAACATTACTGGTGTGCATCTTCAGACACAACACTCACACTGATATATTTTAAGATATGACATAGCAAGTTGTTTTCGGTCAAAACATCACTAACATTAAAATTACTCTTGGACTAGGCTTAGGCCCTGTCTGTGAAACCACCCCTTATTCTTTTTAAAATATACAGAAAGTTATACACACGCATCAAATTTCGTTTATGTATCTTCTCTGCAGATCCTCCTCCAGCACCGGAGTATGTCTTCAAACCGCCTCAAAGGCCAGACTTTGGCACAATGGGTAGGACAATCAAGCTTCAGGCCAACTTTTTTGAAATGGAAATACCCAAATTGGAGGTGTTCCATTATGACATAGACATCAAGCCTGAGAAATGCCCACGGAGAGTTAACCGGTAAAAACATTTTGATTGCAAATTAAATTTCAGCTTCATCTGACTGAACACCATTTCTACTCACAGACTTGTTTTTTTTTAAATTTTGTAGCGAAATTGTTGAGCACATGGTCCAGCACTTTAAAACACAGATCTTTGGCGATCGAAAACCTGTGTATGATGGGAGGAAGAATCTCTACACTGCCATGCCTTTACCCATTGGAAGAGACAAAGTATGCACTAATAAAGTTTTGGTTATGTAAAGTTTCTCAAAGAATATTACAATTGTCATTACAAAAGTCACATTGCCACATAGAAGTCTTTTAATATATCACACAATTTTGATTTGCTCATCTGCTCATGTAGGTCGAGCTGGAAGTCACTATTCCAGGGGAGGGAAAAGACAGAAGCTTTAAAGTAGCTATAAAGTGGGTGTCCTGTGTGAGTCTGCAAGCTCTACATGAAGCACTGTCCGGACGGCTCCCAAATATCCCCTTTGAGACCATTCAGGCTCTGGATGTTGTCATGAGACATTTGCCCTCTATGAGGTTAGTGGCTTTGTCATGCTAACCCTGTATTCCATTGACCTTGCACCTCATACTTCTGCACATTGCAACCCCATCTCTCTGTGTAAGTGTCATAAATTTGACTGCAGGTACACCCCAGTTGGTCGTTCATTTTTCACTCCCTCCGAGGGATGCTCCAACCCTCTGGGCGGAGGACGAGAAGTGTGGTTTGGCTTCCATCAGTCCGTTCGACCATCCCTTTGGAAAATGATGCTCAACATTGATGGTAAGCGTGCATTAGCTTTTGCTGGATTTAGAAATGCTTGTTAAACTTAACTTAGACTTATGATGTATAAAATGTGTTTTGTAGTGTCTGCCACTGCGTTCTACAAAGCTCAACCTGTGATTGAGTTCATGTGTGAGGTATTGGATTTTAAAAGCATCGAAGAGCAACAGAAGCCCTTAACAGACTCCCAGCGAGTGAAGTTTACCAAGGAGATCAAGGGTGATTATTCGTTACCGTGATTCGTGTCATGGCCATTGGTTGCTTATAGCAGTGGTTATCTGAACTCTCTTTTTGTTTAATCTATCAGGCCTAAAGGTGGAGATCACTCACTGTGGACAGATGAAGAGGAAATACAGGGTGTGTAATGTGACCAGGAGACCAGCCAGCCATCAGACGTAAGGGTTTCTTTTCAAGTCACATTTTGGGGGGGTGGGTCCCCCTTGGGGTCTCCTCCTAAGACATGTTTCTAAGCTAATTCCATGTTAAAGGTTAACGTTTTAATGTATTATGTTTGGCTCTAGGTTTCCCCTACAACAGGAGAATGGTCAGACCATTGAATGCACTGTTGCACAGTACTTCAAGGATAAATACAAACTGGTGCTGCGATACCCACATCTCCCATGTTTACAAGTTGGTCAGGAGCAGAAGCACACCTACCTTCCACTGGAGGTTGGTCAAGACCGTTTTCTTTCTTGAGAGTGTTTCTGATTTCTTTATCTAAATTTCGTCGTCTTTTTCTCTGCAGGTCTGTAACATAGTAGCCGGGCAAAGATGCATCAAGAAACTGACAGACAATCAGACCTCCACTATGATCCGTGCCACAGCCAGGTCTGCACCTGACCGTCAGGATGAGATAAGCAAACTGGTGAGCACATCTATTTGATCTTTTACAGTGAGGGGAAATTAGTCTCCTGAGGCTCTGATAACCTTTGGTATTAATATATGTTTGTTGATTGGTCCCCATGTCAAAAATGAGGAGTTCCGCTAAATGCTGCAGAATCGGATAGACACCACCTTTGTCAAAAATTAGATAATGATATTAACCGAATGCTCTTGGCACATCATATATGTTCATTAAATCGTTTCACTTCAAATCCACTTAATCCTGGCCTCAGGCCATTTACTGGTTTGTTGGCAGAATTCATTGAGTCTAATAAAAAATGCAAATTTACAAGAAAACATGTTAGACGCACTTTTTCATGAGAGTTTTGGCTTGTTTGTGACAGATGAGAAGTGCCAACTTCAACACGGATCCTTATGTACGCGAGTTTGGAGTCATGGTGAGAGACGAGATGACCGAGGTCAATGGTCGGGTTCTTCAGGCACCTTCAATTCTCTATGGCGGAAGGGTAGGAACCTGTCCTGTTCAACATTTATACTGCTAAGTCATCAAATTGCTCAGTTGTTTTATGGATTATAATTGAAGTGTTATGGTTCTCAGGGTTTCCCGCAAAAAATTTGTTAGTTAAGGTGGTAGGGTTGGGTGGGGCTGGGGGGCGTTGAAATTAAAGGGACGGGGCGTACACGTCATGGTGAAAATTCAAGTATTTTTATTTAAAACACATACTAGATAATGAACACATACTAGATTATTAATTAATTAAATGTTTTTACCTCTAACGGGAATTGAAGTGAAGTCAAACTAAAGGGTTAATAAACACAAGCAGACTGAAGCAGATGTTGTAGAACGTCTGGTGAACGATAATAGATAGCGCAAAGATTGTAAAAACTGATTATTTCCCACTGTTAATTACATTATTTTAAAGAAGTGTAACTATGGTAGTATGTAAATAATGCACATAAATAACGTGAGCAAGAGCGCTCAACAATTATATCTAATCAACAGGCAGTGAAACCTAGCTAGCAGGTTGCTCAAACAACAAAATCACCAGCTAGCTAACATTACATTTGCAAGAATTATAGACTAATACAATAACGGGCTTAAATAACCCCAAAACATAAGTCCATTTACAGTTCTCTAGGACACGTGTTTTATCAACTGGCTTTCCTCCAGACATGACCGACCAAGTCTTTCTCTCTTTTCGGCCATGTGGCGCACGTGCACACTTGCGGTGTGAAGCGCGTCCACGCTATTCTCTGAGATGTTTCATTAACTGGCTAGTTATCCTCCAGACAGTGACGGTCCGGACCACATCTTTCTCATTTCGGCCGTGTGGCACGCGTGCCTGCTCGCGGTGTGAAGCGCGTCCGCGCTATTCTCCTTTTTTTTGACGACCTAGTTAAGGCGGTAGGGTTTCCCAGCTTAGGTGGGCCGCCCGAACTGCAAAGTGCTGCGGGAAATCCTGGTTCTCATTATTACTAGACTATTTAACAACCATTTCAGATGCATCTTTTATGTCAAATAAATTCATGTGCACTAATTACGGATGCGATGGCCATGTTGTATGTAGAATATGTTGACATAACTGTGATTGAAACCTTTCACTTATAATTAAACATGACAGCCATTATTTATTGCAATCATTTATTTTAAAATATATTTCAGAACAAAGCAATAGCAACTCCAGTCCAGGGTGTGTGGGACATGAGGAACAAGCAGTTCCACACAGGAATTGAGATCAAAGTGTGGGCCATTGCCTGCTTCGCCCCACAGAGACAGTGTACAGAACTCCTCCTAAAGTAAGTCCACTTTTGAGGTTGTATGAGGCCTGTTTTTTACGTTTGAAAGAAATTGCACTTTGTTTTGCGAAATACAGACTAATCTTGTTTTCTATAGGGCATTTACAGACCAGCTTCGTAAGATCTCTCGTGATGCTGGGATGCCTATTCAGGGCCAGCCGTGCTTTTGCAAATATGCCCAGGGAGCAGACAGTGTTGAACCCATGTTCAAGCACCTCAAATACACATACCAGGGCTTACAGTTGGTGGTGGTCATTCTGCCTGGGAAAACACCCGTTTATGGTAAAATAAACCCTCTTTATTACGTCAGTGTTGTAATAAAATTTTTTTTGTAACTCAGTTTCTTCTCATAGCTGAGGTGAAGCGTGTTGGAGACACTGTTCTTGGCATGGCCACACAGTGTGTCCAGGTAAAGAATGTCCAGAAGACCACACCTCAGACCCTTTCCAACCTCTGTCTCAAGATTAATGTAAAACTGGGTGGAGTGAACAACATTCTTCTTCCCCAGACCAGGTGAGGACTGCTTTGACTTAAAGTATCCACAATGGTTAACCCCCCTCATGTTTTTCCAAACTTGTATGACAAGCACAAAGAAAATGGATGGTTGCAACCTCAGTCCACAAAAGTGTATTCTTGTGAAAGACTATTAACAATTGTGTCTTTTTTCTAGTGATTAGTCAGTGTTTGGAATGCAAGTGGTTTGAATTGACAAGAAAAGAAGTAAACCAATTGCTAAACTTTTCTTCACTGTTTTATATGTGTTTTGTCTTTAGGCCCTTGGTATTTCAGCAACCAGTCATCTTTCTGGGTGCAGATGTGACTCACCCCCCAGCTGGAGATGGCAAGAAACCTTCTATTGCTGCTGTAAGTCAGGCTAATTTCCTTTTTGATTTATTTTTTCAAGCTGGCCCAGGGCTGACTGTCCAGGGGATTGGCACTGATTTTATGTTTTTAAAATATGGTCTTAATATCTGTTCACGTATCCCAAGTAGCACGGATGCAATAGGTGTGGCTTTCATTCTAGTTCAGGGGTACACCGGCCCTCCAGGACTGAGTTTGTGTACCCCTGTTCTAAGTCAAATATCTATAGACAAATATTATGTTAAAGATCACATAACACACACAGTTTCTGCCAATCTCATGTTAATCTTGGGTTCCTTTAGAGTAGTATTTCATCCATTATATGTCTAAAAAGTCTTTTGTGTTGTCAAATTTATAAAAGACAGAACGGCCTTTAAATTTTTTTCCAAAAAGGCCGAACTCTTGGGGGAAGTGCCCATAAAAGGAATAAGTGGTCCATGATATGTAACAGTTAAAGGCGGGGTGATCTCTGAAAGCCAATATTGACATTTGAAATCACCAACAAACATGCTCCTACCCCAATAGAATCTGGACCTTTTTTGATAGACCCGCCCCACACATACTCAACCCAGGCAACGATGTCGGTTTGTAGACACGCCCCTAACTGCTGATTGGCTACAAGTGTGTTTTGGTACTTGGCCCGACTTCCTTTTCCAAAGTGTTTTTCAAATATAATTCACCCCGCCTTTAACCATGTTCGTAAAAAACTTAGGAAAGAGGAAGAGTGAGTTCGGCCCAGAATTATTCTGTCACATGCTCAACTGCTATAAGTCAGAATGCCATATATAGAAATACCATAAAACCCTCCCATTAATGTCCTTTGACATTTAGGTGGTCGGCAGTATGGACGCCCACCCAAGCCGATACTGTGCCACCGTGCGAGTACAGCAGCACCGTCAGGACATCATTCAGGATCTGGCTGCCATGGTGAGAGAGCTGCTCATCCAGTTCTACAAATCCACACGCTTTAAACCCACACGCATTATCTACTATAGAGATGGCATCTCTGAGGGGCAGTTCAACCAGGTAAGCTACAGGACTATTTATTTTGCCAACACTTGACAGCCACGTTTAGCAGCACATGTAATGTTCTTTGATTCCCTCACCACCTGTGTTATTCATGTAGGTTCTGCAACACGAGCTCCTGGCAATCCGTGAGGCCTGCATCAAGCTGGAGAAAGATTATCAACCAGGAATCACCTTTGTAGTAGTCCAGAAGAGACATCACACCAGGCTCTTCTGCATGGACAGGAATGAGCGGGTTAGTCATTTCATGAGGGCTTAACATTCCTTAAATGTCTCTCACGTGGTTTTGCTTGCCTTTTATTATTTAATGTCTCCTAATATTTGCTTTTCAAATTTTGTATTCAAGGTTGGAAAAAGTGGCAACATCCCTGCTGGCACCACAGTTGACACCAAAATTACTCATCCATCTGAGTTTGACTTTTACCTTTGCAGTCACGCCGGAATTCAGGTACAATTGAAGTATTTCGGTCGTAGATTAAGTGGATGTATTTTCATTACATTTGTGTGAGAGTTTATTATTTGGTTCTTCATGAGCACTGAATCTCCACAGGGAACCAGCAGGCCCTCCCACTATCACGTGCTATGGGATGACAACCATTTCACCTCTGATGAGCTGCAAGTTCTTACCTACCAGCTGTGCCACACCTATGTTCGCTGCACTCGCTCTGTCTCTATTCCTGCACCAGCTTATTATGCCCACCTGGTGGCGTTTCGTGCACGCTACCACTTGGTTGACAAGGAACATGACAGGTAATGTAGTCACGCTTGAATAATGGTTTTCAGTTGATTTTAAAAGAAGCAGCAGATTAAATACTAGTGGGTGACTTGATTTTGTCAACAGGTTCCATGTAACTGGGTTAATTTGCATTTAAGTACCAAAATTGATTTCAATAAACTTAAGTTGATTTCATAAGAGTAATGTAATGTAGTTAAGTTGAGTTAAATTAACTTACATAAAATTTTCAAAAGAATATTTGTTAATTAAGACCAAATGTATTTCTCTATTTACAGGCAAAAACGCATAATACTTGGAAATAACACTTTCATTAAAAAAATTACTCCGCTAATGCAGTCACATGCGTAGCATGCTGGATCTACTGTCCGGTTAGATGTCAACTGAGAAATAATTCATGAATTCACAACAAAAAATTATTAATTTATTACCTTTTAACAAATCGCGTTTGCGCAATGATTTTATTTTGGTTTGATAAACACAAAATTGCATTTGTCTTAATTTTCCAGCTCCCCTAGAGTTAAATATTTGATTTTTACCGTTTTGGAATCCATTCAGCTGATCTCCGGGTCTGTCGGTACCACTTTTAGCTTAGCACAATTCATTGAATCTGATTAGACCATTAGCATCGTGCTCAAAATTAAATTAGTTTCGATTTTTTTTCCTATTTAAAACTTGACTCTTCTGTAGTTACATCGTGTACTAAGACAGACAGAAAAGTAAAAGTTGCGATTTTCTAAGCAGATATGGCTAGGAACTATACTCTCATTCTGGCGTCATAATCAAGTACTTTGCTGCTGTAACGTGGCTGCGGGAGGGGCAATGATATTACGCAGCAGCTGTAAATAGTCCCCTTAGTAACTTTCAATAACAGGGGCTATTTTCGGGCACTGAGTAATATCATTGCGCCTCCTGCAGCCATGTTACGGTTAATAATGTGATGGGATTGATGTGTTCCCGGTTTTTTATGGTACAAGCTTTAAATCAGATTTAATCATTTGACATGCGCACATTGCACAAATATAGTTTCGCACTGTTTCAAGATACACATACAAATCATCCTCCTAAAAATCGCTGTAGCATTCTTTGGGCCAAGAGCAGCCATGTTGAGTGTAGTGCAATTTTTTCCTTTTTTATGAAACGGCACTGGATTGGTCGACAAAAAGCAGAAGCTCCTTTACTTTAAAGAAAGGAATAGTTCGACCAAAATTGATATTAAACCCATGATTTACTCACCCCCAAGCTGTCCGAGTTGCATATGTCCATCGTTTTTCAGACAAACACATTTTCAGTTATTTTAGAAAGTGTTTTAGATCTTTCAGTTGATTAAATGTAATGTAACGGGGTCCACAACCTTCAAGTCCAAAAAATGTGCATCCGTCCTTCACAAAATAAATCCAAACGGCTCCAGGATGAGGGTCTTAAAAAAATAAAGGTCTTCTGAGGGTAATCCGCGTGGTGTTGTTGTAGAAATATCCATATTTATAAAGAAAACAACTACCTTCCAGTAGCGCCGCCATATTACCCCGGATTTCCACCGACTGCGGAGCGGCTGCAGATCAGCTCCGTTGCGTTACGGCTCCCCACTCCGCCGTCCGCCAATACCCACCGGATCCGTATTTGTTGCAGAGCGGCTGCGTGCTGAAGTGACGAGGACCCGTGAGTTCTCGCAAATTCACATGAAGATCGCGCGATATCTAGTTCTGTCTCCGCCCATTATGACGTTGAATATGACGTTGAATATGACGTTATTACAAACCAGCCCAGATCCCAACACGAGATCTCGTGAATTCAGGTATGATCACGCGATAAAGTCATGGCTCCGCCCTGCGGAGCTGTCCGGCATCCGTCAAAAATAGAAGCTCTGCGTATTTGTGCCGGAGGGCTGCGGATGGCCGGAGCTGTGACGGATTCGGAACGCAGTCAGTGGAAATACCCACATTGACTTGAATGGAAACCGATTGACTCCGCCGCCGTTCCGCAGCCGCTCCGCAGTCGGTGGAAATTGAGGGTTAGACTCCTCTGTATTCAGGAGAGAGTATCAGGGTGATATATGCACTTTTCTTAGTGACGTATGACAAATTCGGAGGGCGGGGGCACAGAGCAGCAGCAGAGAAACCTCCGTACGCTGCGTAAGCTCTGATCTTGAATACGGACGCGACTAAGATGGCGGCATTAGCGGATGAGTTATTTTTGTTTATAAAGTTTTAAATATGAATATTTCTACAACGAAACTGCACGGATTACCCTCAGAAAGCCTTTGTTTATCATTGTGGAGCCGTTTGGATTTCTTTTGTGAAGGACGGATGCACATTTTTTGCACTTAAAGGTCGTGGACCCCGTAACTTTACATTTGATTAACTGGAAGATCTAAAACATTTTCTAAAATAACTGAAAATGTGTTTGTCTGAAAAACGATGGACATATGCATCTCGGACGGCCTCGGGGTGAGTAAATCATGGGTTTAATATCATTTTTGGCCGAACTATCCCTTTAAGAGAAGCTGGCAACATTGTGCAACCTTCTTAAGCATGAGGACATTCATTTGAGTGCATCATTGATCCCCGGGCGTGCTGTAAATTACTTGCGTGCCAGGAAACAGGAACAACTCACTCACAGGTTTTAAACCTTTGCGAGCATAACAACAACTCTAGCACAAGAAAATAGTATTGTCTATCGGCACAAAACTATTACGTATCCATTGGAGTGGGGACCGAATACAGTATCCTTTGAGGTTTATGGTGCAAATGATTTGCGCTGGCTAAACAGGAAAACTGCCAATTTTGTGAAAGCCTAAACAAATGCAAATAGGACTAGTATTAGCTAGCTACATTTCGAAGTTCTAAATCTCAGGATTTGTTTTCCTTAGATACAGATTTAACTTATAGTGTCCCACTAGTTCTGATTGGATGTTTGTATGTGTATTTGTCTTCCTGGCAGTGCGGAGGGCAGCCACACATCAGGTCAGAGTAACGGCAGAGATCAACAGGCCCTGGCCAAAGCTGTCCAGATACACCAAGACACACTTCGCACCATGTACTTTGCCTGAACGCAGCAAGACACAAGCTCCAAATCCTCAAAAACAGCACGGTCTGTGTGTGTGTGTGTGTGTGTGTGTGTGTGTGTGTGTGTGTGTGTTTGTATTTGTGTGTACAAATAGAAAGATATGAGGTTAGGTTTCCAAATGCTAAAATGACTTTTATTATCATGTCATGAATTGTTAGAGCTGTAAGATGTGAATTTAGTCATTTCTTTTATTTTCTTTTATTTGGTTTGGTGGGCATGATTGTGTATCTCTGTGCATGTCAAATTAGGTTAACATGTTTACATAGTCAATCCAAAAATTCAGACTATTTTTACACTGAAAAAGACATTTGCATGGGGATTCAGTTTTTAATTGCCAAGGCTGGTTATGGAGACTTTTGAACAGTAGTTTTTACAAACCCATCAAACCAATGGGCCAGGGTTAGTTAAGGACAATGCAGATCAGGTTTAGGGGTTGTGGGTGATGCAGTTTCCACACCTAAATTATTTATCAGCGAAGCAAGTGCACTGACCAGAAGAGGACTTCAGGACAAAAGTACTTATCCTGTTTTGTTTCATTTATGTGTGCTAATATGAATTTTTATCTTGGGGTCATTTATGTTCAATCTAAGCTCAGTCAACCTACTGTACTTGTCCTTCAACGACACAATCGACCGAACATTATCACTATCAATATATGCTCGCATTGGACATTTTTTAAAGAAGCCCAGAATCAAATTTGGATGTGAGAATGTAGGAATTGTTGTGACAATCAATCCTCCATATACCCGAGCCAGTATTCTTAGTATGGAAATGGCTCTTTTAAAATGGATATGTGTTCATACAAGTATTGTCCTGCAAATAATATTAACTTTGGACTTTTAAGCATTTAAATGATGAGATTATCTTGTATGTACGTCAATTTTTACTGCCATTCTTCTCACGTCCGCCGTGATTGTAACAATTCAAAGATGTGGGTGGGTGGTTATATAAACTTTATCATCTTTTTTTTTTACATCAAGTAAATCCTATTTTATTTGTACAAGCACGTGTTTTAATTTCAAAAGTCCAGAATAATTCCCTATGCGATAAAGTTATGTGCTGTTTGTTGGAGCATCCCAGAGCAATATAATCTTTGCTCTGTGTGATGTTTTCAGTGGTGAAGTTTGACTGTACTATGCCAACTAAGTCACCACACTCCAGCTAACAACACGTAGACCTTGAGGACAGAGAGAAGGTGGAGGCTTAAGAATGATACAGATGTCAGTCGCATTGTTAAGAGAGACAAGACGAAGTTATGATTCCATACAAATTTCAAATGCACCTTAGTTTTTTACTCAGATGGCCTATAACTTGGTGATATGATGATGATGATAAATGTTTTTTTTATATATATATATAAGACATTTTGGGAGTTCTGTAAAGTCACAGGTTGGGCCAACAGGCACGTGGTTGTTAGCTTTCGTTGATTAATTTAAGAGGAACATTAGGTTTAGTCAAAATGTATCCAAACGTAGTTGGAGTTGAAGCGCAATATATTGTATATGTTTTTGTGTACCGTTTTAGCGTAAACAGGTTTGTGCCCTCTAAAGCATATCATGACGTGTAGTGATTATCTATCGAGTGTTGTTAGTCATTAGCTGTTAATCACTTTCCCATATAATGCTTTGTTTTAACTTGAAATTTTGGGACTTTTTAACCATCTTTTTCTAACTATGCATTCTTATCCGAGAGATTTTAGTGGTTTGTTTGTGTATATGAATTATATATAATGTAGTCATTTACATGCTGGGTACTTTTAGTAGTGTATATAGTGCAAACCCTGTACCCACTGTAGCAGTATTAGCATACGAAATACTCTATTTTTAATACCAACAATTGGATGTTCTTTATATGATTCTCAATTATTCCTGTTAGCCAAACAAGATTACATATGTACTTGTAGTTACTGTCCTGCCGTAACTGAAGCACAATAGGACATAATTGTAGGTGCTAGAGTTTATTCTTGAAACAGCCTTTTTATTTTTAAACCTTCACCTTTTAAAACAAAAATCATAGACTGATCGGAGAGATGCGTTTAATTTTGGATCTGAGGAAATTTCTGACATATTTGACCTGTTCTTTTCAATCAATTCTAAACTATTTATAATGGGCATTTTAGTTTGTTTTTTTACATAATTAACTAAAGTTGTTGTTGTTATATGGTGCTGGTCTCGCAACTCGTGAAAGTAGATGCACTTTGAAGAGCAATGGACACAGACCCCTTAGATCTGGTAAAAAACGGAAACCTTTATGTGGAACACGAGTACGATTTCTGCGTGTAGTTGTGTGGAAATGACTAGATGTCCTACCTCTTGTTACCTGTTACTTGCATTATGGTAACATTACCGCACTGGTCATTTCCTCATAATTACACAAATGGAAAAGTCTTATTTTTGTTTCTCGGAAAGTTTCTTGGTAAGTGCCGGAAACACTTGCTCAAAAATGGCATTTTATTTTTCATTGTCGTTACTTTAGAGGACCATACCGTGTACCGTTTTATTGAAAAGCGTTTAAGCTATGCGTTTAAAGCTGACGTTCAGTGCTGCAAGTTTCATGGATCCAAAAGAATCTAATTTGCTTTCGATGAATTAGTGGCTTGATGTTTTAAATGTGCACCGTTTACTACAAATACAATACAAATGTAAAGTCTAAAATAAATCCCATTTTATCTTTTTCTGACATTTTTAAATTGTTAGTTTATTCATGTACTCATTTAGATGTGTGTTTTATAGCTTTTAGTTTTTCTTCACTTTATAGTTACCGTAGTAATTTTTTATCACTTAGCGGCAGCAATCACGTAAAGTTAAATACATATATACACACACATATATTCTTTGGAAGCATCAGACTTCCTCTTAGTAGAAAACTTTACAACTTCATGAACTGCTTTGACATTTTCAAAACGTTACTGATTTTTTTTTTGTTTTGTTTAGTTTTTTACCTTGAAACCCGCACCTTAGTCAAAGGTCTACAACATATGCAATTTCTCAACTATGACATATGAGATGTTTTTGCACTATCAAAAGAGATGTTACTAATTTGCATGCTGATGGTCCGATCCCCATCATTTTTAGACTAGACTGCAGAGATAAGGTGGTCTTACACTATGCAAAATTTCATTTCCATTCAAAGCAGTCACACTTTTATGTGTTCTGTTACTTATGAAATAGTTAGAAATCATCACATCATGTGTAAAAATCTATGCCACATACACTTTCAGAAATAAAGGTACAAAAGTTGTCACTGGGACAATACCCTTTCAAAAAGGGACACCTTTGTACCCAAAGAGTGCATATTTGTACTTGAAATGTACATATTTGTACCTAATATTACAACCTTTTTTAAGGGGTACTATCCCAGTGACAACTTTTGTACCTTTATTTCTGACAGTGTACCAATTGAAGTGGCATTTGGAGTGGTTTTAAGCACACTTGTCAGTCCCCCCTCAATTGAAATCAAATATCTGTGCATGCATTGAGAATGGGCGGAGGGTGAAGGACAAAATATGGTGCTGATTTTATACAGACACTTGCATCAATCTATCACGCAGCATCTCAATTTTAACTCCTAAGTTGCACATACAGTGTTAACTGATTTAAAATCAATGCCCCAGATTTCAATAGACGCTTATGATTATTTACTTGTCTATGTTGTGCCGTTACGTCAGCTTTTATTGATGACCTCTCATCCATCTTTTCTACAGTATGGTCTTTTGCTGCTTGAGTGAAGCGTATTTGTATATTGCTTGGCTTAGTGTCTTTACCTCGATGTGGGGTTAGCGTGTCCACATGCCTCTTCACTTCACACACATGGTTTGATAAATAGTTTAACATGCTTTTACTTTCTAACTTGGCACCCCCGTTGTTTGGGTAAATGGAATTTGTTTCTCAAAATTGTTAATGGTAGCAAATGCCCAATTTCACCTAGAGGGTTTTATTTACCCCATGATCATCAAACTATATTTTTTCAACTTATATTGATAGCTACTTGGTCGCTCATGTATTTCCATTATAACTTTGCACTATGGCAGTCCATAGCAGAAATGTAAGTTTTGTTACTGTACTTTTTGCTTTTTCATTGTTTCTGATCTGCATAGACCACACGGATACTTAAACAAACAGTTCGAATGTACGTCATATGCTTACATACTGGTCTGAATATTCACATCATCATTCGCGTTTATTTGCTCCACTTTGCAAATCTAAAGCAGCATTGAGCCTGATTATTCAATGGGGATGCTGTTGTGTTTGATGTACTAGATTATCAGAAATTGAGTGGCGTAAAACTGGCACAAAGATTTTTGCATCGCTGACATTTGTGGTGCAGTACTGTATAAAGTGTACATAAGGCAAAGCTTGTTTTCGTGTTTTTGCCATGTGCTGCTTTTATGTTTGCCAGAATTCCCAGTTATAGTTTTGCCCAAAAGGAGTGACGACAGTTTGTATTACCAGTAAACATTGGGTGATGGTGCATTAATCATGACAAATGAAAGGTCATTACAGATTAATTTGGGCATATGACAGCATAGTGTATAAAAAAACGTTGGCTTTTTTCTTTATTTCCAAGTTCTCTTGTTGAAAAGTCTAACATGACCAAACCAGTTGCGAGGTGTAAAAGTATTCTGTTAAAAAAAGAGCACAGTACTGTTAGTTGTCATTTTACAGGCTAATACGTTATTTATTACAATATGAACATGCATGTAAGATGGAAATAATAGGATTTTGAGACTGATTTATTAGACAAATTGAGAGAATCTTCATAACCTGGCTTTTTAAACCAACTCTTAAAACTACCTCAGAATGGTGTCAGGTGCTAACAATAAATATCCCTTATATGTATATGTGCTCATGGCAAAGATCAATAATTGTGACCAAACAACACAAGCCTATGCTGTGTATTAAGTGTTTTATTTCTTTTCTCTTTTTTTTACAAAAATTTGTGGTGGATCAACATGAGGGATGTTTCAGCATTTAACAAAATTGCAGGGGACCAAAATATGGAAAGTTTCCCTTTTTAAAATGTAGTGATATACTCATCAGCTTTTAGATATAGATTGTGTCTCAAATAGCTGTATTCATGCATCAGACTGTTGTTTGCTATTAATGGCCGTTTCCACTGGAGTTTTTAAAGGCAGTGGAGCTTAACTCCGGTTGGATCTATGGAGCGCAATAGCTCTGAATTGGATTTAATCAAGTCTTCACAAAAGCTTAAGTTTGGGCGGATAGTTCACTTCAGGCTGTGATAATTGCCAAAAGAAAACATAGAGGTTGGTGTAGTTTCATCAGACAGGGGCGAGAGTCAAGTCTTTTGATTTGGGATGTGACAACGTCATTCACATGTTTATCACTAGCATTGTGCCATATTACGGATAACATACAGGATAAGAAATGTCCTCTGACCACTGTTTTGTGTTTTAATATGTGTAGTCCACGTTTTCTTATGAAGCAGCTCGTCGACCTGTGTCAAATGGCAATCTATCATTAAGTTTTAATGTTTTCAGAATGTTACAGTTTATACTTGATTCTTCTACTTGATTTAAATCCAGTATTGCAATAAAGAGTTTGGAGATGTTGGGCACTCGATAGATCCTGATTTGGTTTATGAAAGTTCCACAGGGTGGGGTCTCAGATAAGCTATTTGTATTTAAACATTTTCATTTAAGATTTTGGAGTGCTATTTATGGCAATCAATGTGTTTTTACCTTGCTACATTTTATGAAGGGAATTCAGTTTTTTTTTTTAATGTCTCTCAAACTCTGATTTTGGATACAATCCATTCTGATACACTGGCATTTGAGTTTCTTGAGATAATTTGATGAAATGAATATGGTACAAAAAAGGTTGTATGAAATAAAATCTAGATTTTGGTTTTCATTGGTAATCTTATAAAACGTCCAGCGTGTTTTTGTTGTATGTGTGCCTTTCGTTTTGTTTTTTTGTTTTTATTTATCCCACTCCTGATTGAGGGACTGTGCTTTTAATTTGACTCTCAGCTCCACATCAAATAATTTGTACATTTATCATGCAACCTTGAGTGAATGCTGCATAGAATGATCAGTATTTGTATTTTGCACTTTCTAAGCAGTTTAAAGGATGCCCTTTGTAATTGGGCAAACAGACAAAGAGAATTTAAGACGAGGTATTTTCTGCTACAATAGGAATTCTAAGGAACCGTGACTTGTTGGCTTTTCCGAAAATAAAGTGTATAGTTGTGAAGTACCTCAAAAGCCTGATAAATGCTGCATAAACTTCATTTATTGTTTTTTTTTGTGAACCTCATTTATATGACAATTTCCCATATGCACTGTAAATATAATAATTTGTTGTTGCACTTAAATTTTTAAGTTTAAACAACTTGAATTAACAAGGCATTTCAACTGTCTTGACTACTGATGAGTTGTTATAAATAAAAAACAAAAGTTTAATGGTTTAAGTTATTATAACTTTATTTTTATAATTTATAGCAACAATATCTAATAGTCAAAAAGTTGAAATGACTTACTAATTCAAGTTGTTTAAACTTAAACATTTAAGTGCAACAAGGAATTTTTACAGTGTAGGGGGGTTTGATGGCCACACATGTTGTGCAAGGACCTTAAAAATGATTTTTTTACCACATTCGATTGTTGGATGTAATTGACTTTTTTTCAAAATTATAGTCATTAATTGACGCGATACATATTTACCAAGTGTCAAGCTTTAGCATTGGCCAGTTGATCACAGCTATTGGATATGTAGTGATGTCTTGCAGTCAAAAGTTACAGTTGACTCAGGTATTGCCATGTAAGGGCTGTATCTGTTAATGCCTCTTCCCTTAATTCCCTCACCTGTGTCTTAATGTAGCCTTAAAACTGCATTTATGAAAACAACATGGAGAATATCTGGCCTTAAAAGTATGCACTGTTAACCAGAACATGCAAGTCACTACACAACAGGCCATACGTTTTTGCCATTAAAACTACCTCCTATGTAAGGGTGTCCTGGAACAGACAGATTGTGTCTTTACTATTTAGAAAAAAACTACTCCGTAAACTGACAATCATCCTCAATGCATTTCTTTCTCATGCCATAGTTAAAAAAATCGTTTATAAACAGTTAAAATTCCAGGACATTTTAGTTTAGTTTGTGTAGTTTGATTTACTTTATATTTTTGAAAACCATCTTCATGTTTGCTATATAAGAGCCAAGCGACCAAAGTTTCTATTTGAAGGTTTTCTTGCAGTTGTGGTCTCAAACCTCTCTTTCACATCAGCAATTTTTCTTTCTTTTAACCTTGTGTTTGCTCCTTCATAACATGCCAAATTAAATTTGCTGTCATTCCTGTCATGGTGAAGTCTTTTACGTCTCATTCATGTGTTTTTACATTCACTGCTAAGCTCCTTGTTGTTGTTTCTTGTTAATGTACAGTGTGAGCTTTAATTTTTTTTACATATTACAAAATATGCTGTAAACCCTGCTAGAACATAATGTGAAAACGTATCATTTTAATATAGTTCACTTTCGCTTGACTGTGTATTGCATCATTTAATAAAATTAATTTCTTCTGACTGATGTGTCCTATATGTGTGGGTTTTTTTATTATTATTTTAAATGCTAGATCAGGATTTCCCAGACTGGGGTTGGTGAACCCATGGTGGTTTTCAACGGAATTGTTTGTGAGTTTAAAAAAAATACATTACAATTAAATGATCAAATGTAAATAAATACTTTTAAAATAAAACTTACAAAAAAATCTGTATTTTATTTGTTTAATAAATGTGCCATGTGACCATTACACAACACTACAACATAAGAATACTTAGAAATGGATAAGGGTCCAATTACGGGTAATAATAATAACAATACTACTTCAAAATGGAGGAAAACAAATGTTTTTTGAAGATGAACATCCAAATGTACTATTAAATTATTGAAATAGCCTATTAAAACTCAAGGGGTACTTCAAGTAAATAATTTAGGTCAGGGGGGTTGGCTGACAAAAAAAACCACTGTGCTAGATTTTAACTGTTTACTTGTAGTGATGTTCTTGAACATGCTGGTCTATGCAAACGTCTGTTTTTGCCAACTTTTTCTCATTCCTGTTGGCTAAGATCATGTTGGACTTCAAATCCCTCCAGGCATTTCTAGACCACTAAACAGCCATCTGTAAGTAAACACAGATTTTGTGGCTTTCCCTCCCTCTTAGAAAATGTCACCTAAAGGCCAGAGCTAGTTTTTACTTTCATTCCTCAAACGTTACAGCAATGTTACATATTAAACCACAAACATCCAGAAAAACCCTGTCCCCCCTTTCGACGTCACAAAGGATACGTCCCGTTGTTCGCAGTGAGGGAAACCCTGCCTATAAACTGTGATCGTGTAATAAAATCCAACAGCCTGCTTGCCAAGACGGTTTTTTTTTTAAGTAGAGTGAATTCAGTAAGATTGTAGCAGACATCTTAATGTCAAAAGAGCCCTAAACTGCCTTAAAATCGCGCAGTGATGCCTAAAACTGCGATTTAGCACTGCTGATAAGGTAAGGTGCTCACTAGACTTTCACTTCCAGACACTTCCAGCTGATTGTTGGATATTAACGAACACATTTAGTGCCATTCCACAATGCGCTAAATCCCCTTTTTCTAACACCCTTACTTTATTGTTTATTTGTATTACAGTGTGCAATTGCAGTACGTTTATATAAGGGTCTGAATCTCTGTGTAAGTAGTCAAAACATTGCTGCGCAAAGCTGAGCTGTAAAAACGAGTCACATTTTCCAATAGCTCATTTATGAGAAGCGCACTGCGAGCATTCTTCAGACTGCACGGTTACAGTCTTCTCTGAGGTAAGTTTAAATAAATCGTAAGTAGATTTAACATTTCAATGTCAATTTTACGCGATTGTTGTTGTTTTTGGCTGGCATGCAGGTTGTGTTTCGATACAGCAGCCAAAACAGATGTTTACTGAACAATTGAACTTGAACTTAAATTGAAGAACAATAAAGCTTACTGCCGTTTAATTCAATCCTAAATGAGATTATTTAATTTAAGGATTGGAAAGTGTGTGTAATAAATATGCTATCACCATTGGTTAAATACAAGGCTAAATACAAACTTCCGATTCTTTACAGATATTTTTTTGTCTTTGGACATTATTAATTTAATGAAAAATACCTTAATGGAAAATAATGTAATATAGTTTTGTATTTATTATAATAAACTGTAGCAAATTGTAGTATACTATAAAATAATATACTGTATATTAGTAAGTAGCCTACTTCACTAGACTACGAGGGGTCTCCAACTTTTTTGTAAGGAAGGGCTACCACAATGGATAAAACAATCTAAAGGGCTACTTTTTGATACATAGTCAAAACTTTTGTTTTACTTGTTAATTTAATTGTACTTTAAAATGTTAACATGCATAAAAGAAGACAATCTAATATAAAAAATCTGTAATAATTAAATATTAAAATGAGGCTATTAATGGATTATGCTTTGGCAGGCAACCTGGTGCTGGTGTTGATGTATACTATAGGATTTTATAGTATGTAGTGAACACTAGTGTACTTTAATGTTTACTATGGCAAGGTTCAACATATGTATGGGGTAGGCATTTGGTCCTGAAAGAACCAAAAAGATTAAACTCTAATCAAAGGCTGCATGATTATTTGGAAATGGCATTCAGGTGTGTTTGATAGGGGTTGGAGCTAAACTTTGGAGCTAAACTGTCCTAGTGGTCCTCCAGGACCAGGAATGCCCATTCCTGGTATAGAATATAGTACAACAGTGTACTACCATAAATACTAAAGTAAATTACTTTTAATGCATTTTTATTTCCATATAAAATTATAGGCACATATGTATGTACACACACGCAAACTATATCTATGTGTAATAGGCCTATATGTGACCCTGGACCACAAAACCAGTCATAGGGGTCAATTTTTTAATTAAAATTTATACACCAGCTCAATAAATAAGCTTTCCATTGATTTATGGTTTGTTATGATAGGACAACTGTTTGAAAATCTGGAATGTAAGCGTGAAAAAAAATATTAAGAAAATCGCCTTAGAAAGTCATTAGCACTCCATCTTACTCACAAAATAAATTTTGATATATTTACAGTAGGAAATGTACAAAATATCTTCATGGAATATGATCTTTACATAATATCCTTATGATTCTTATGAAAAATGTTGACCCATAAAATTAATTGTTGGCTATTGCTGCATATATACCCGTGGTACATATGAATATACTGTTTGTATATTTTATTGCTATTTCTAATATATACAAAACTGTGCAAAAGTCTTAGGCCACCACCACCCGACTTGTTGTTTTAGAAGTTATAATATCCATCCATATTTATTTTTTAATCTATTTCATTAAGATACAAACAGAATATACAGGAAATATGTACAAAAAAATTTCAGGACTAAATTTCTTCTTTATACATCGTTGGTGTTTAGTGTGACCTCTCTTGGCACTAAACACATCTTGAGCGTTTTTGAGCAGAATGAAGTAAAAAGACTTCTTTCTTTAAAATTAGAAATTAGGATTTAATTTTATTTAGGTTTAAGAGATCCTGCAGTTTCCTGCTATTGCTCAAGTGGAAGGGGAGTTTGCCCTAAAAACTTAACACATCATTTTAATACAGTTTTTAATACTACATACACATTCCCTGTATTTTCTGGATGTATTCTATTAAAGAGAGAAAGAAACAATTATATATGATCACTGTAACATTGCAAAAACAACTAATCTAATTATGGCATGGTGGCCTAAGACTTTTGCTCAGTACTGTATATAGGTACATTATTGTCGTAATCTTAATCTAATAACATAAAAGTATGGTTTTCCGTAAAGATGCTTTGAAACGATATTGTGAAAACATTTTACTGTACAAATGCACATGACTCAGCATCCGTATGGTGTTGCTTTAGGAAACAATGAAATGGACTCGGTGGTCCTGGTGCCTTTTTCTGCTGGGCAGTGTGGTGACCGAACCCGAGCTGGAAAATTTGGAGTGGGGCTCTGGTTTTCACGAGCTCCTACACAGCTTTCCTGCAGATAGTCCTTTTCTCACAGAGAAGCCCGGTAGGCCAGCCAACTGCACTCAACGCTTTTGGCTGCCTCCATCCTCGCCTGTGTGCTGGGATGATATAGCAGGCCCGGAGGAATTTGAGAAGTCACGCCTTCTCGTGCTGCAGAACAGGGCAGTGCTGCAGGGTCTGTCCACAGCTAGTGGTCTTGATGAAGGGAGACCTTCCTTTGATCAACAGGCTAGAGAGGATGTGCAGGGCGTTCAGGCCGACCATCTCATCGTGGCCCAGACTGCCGACACAATGCAGAAGGTGTTCATGGAGTTGGAGGAAAAGAGAAAGGAAGGGAAAGAACATTATACTTTCTCAAAGTGAGTGAATTCTTTTAATGATCTTTTTAACATCTGTCTGTAGTTATGATTAAATGATTTCATCATGCATCTTTATTATTTATTATGGAAATGAACAATTGATAAAAAAAATAATTTTTAAAATTAAGTTTTTCCCTTTCTTAGTCTGAAGGAGCACCTTGAAAACACAAAAAACGACATTGCTAACAGGGAGAACGTAGCGGCACTTCTGGAAAAACATCTTGCAAATCTAGAAAGGTCTTTGCACACAATGCAACTTCGACTGGCCAAACTTTTACCCCACTGATTGACTTAAAACCATACAACCCTAAAGTTACACGACTATGTGGAATAAAAGCAAAATGCATGATTGGTTATTATATAGTTTTTAAAATAACACTTGTATAATGGTATAGTGCATGCGTACAACACTCTGTCTTTCATCAGTCATATGTTTAAAGCATTTTCTCAATGTGTTCCACTGTCTTCATAAGGAAATGATTTAAGTGCTGGTAATAAAATCTATTTTTATACCACAGGATACAGACTGTTTTTTATATAAAGTGACTCACTTAAAGAATTAAAACTGACTGTACCAGACAAATAATCAGCAAATGCATTTATTAAAATACAAAGCATTTAATGTTTAAGCATTTAAAAACTATACAAAACACAATATATGTCTTCAGATGTAGTCTAAGCTCTCAAGTACAAAAATTCAGTGCATGGAAAGTTATCAAAACTACAAAACAGTCCTGTGCTAAAAGCTAATGGGTTTCGGCAGACCAGGCGGAGGAACAGTATCTTATGTATGTTTGCATATTATCCATGTATGTTAAGAACATGGGGCCAGTGTTGATAAAGCCAGAATTTACATGTTAATAGGAAAATACCTGAACAAAACTATATGAATTACTGGCTTATTATTATTTGACCTTTACACTGCATGAATGCAAATATGAATCTATATTATTTTTTATCACAGCAGTTAGCAAGTATAATGCCCATTTAAATATAACATTAAAAGTCCTTTCTAAACCATGATCAATGCTACATTTTTAGACTGAAGGAACATGAACAAAGTGTGAATTGTTAAAAGAAATGGATGTTTGGATTGTAGCAGCTGGATGAAGAATCATCCCTAAATGTGCACATAACATGGCATGAAATATTAAATGAGACAAAGCCAATGAATACATATACTCACAGTAGTTTGGTGGTAAATCTACAGAGTATATGCATTTTGATTAACACAACATTAGTGTAAGTGGTTGCTAAAACATTGACTACGCTAGGAGTAAAACATGTACAGTACCTCTCTAAAACAACAGAGGTGTAAAAGTACATTTCTTTGGGTAATGTGTCCTGATTCTTGAAATCCTAAGGTTAATCCATTGCTTTTAAAGAGTGTTAATGAAGTGGTCAGGACCAGTTCACAACCATTCCCTATGTGATAAATCACTACAGGTTGTCATCATCTTTTCCCATTTCTTCAAGTGATTTGAGATAATCTCCAGCTAGGATTTTCCTTGGAAGGATATCTGAAAAACAGAAAAAGCTTATGTTTGCATATCTGTACGTTTAGTTCTGAATGGTGTTTATAGTTAAAAGACTCAAGACTCACCAGTTAGAAACTGAAATGTTTCCGTTTCCTCTGCTGTATTTGCCAGATCACTGTAGGACAATGTGTTAGTCTCTCTACCCGAACCATTTTTATACGAAGCCAAAGCCAAATGCTGGACAAAAAGCTCCTATGGGAAATCACAATGTGACAGACATTATATAAAATATTACTCAACTATATATTGCAATACAGCCATATTTTTTATTATAAATTAAATTTATTATCAACTATCACATGCTTAAATTTTGCATCTTGATAGTGATATAAACTAAAAAGGTGACTGGGTACAAAAATGTTCATTGTTATCAAAAACAAAGTTAGCTGAGAAAGGCAGTTAGCATGGCAACTAAGCGTTCATGATAATATTAAACTACCGTTGCTTTTGTTGTCAGGAAAAGAGCGTCTTGGTTGATACATGAAACATCAGGAGAGCTTTTCATGATTAATCGGACCCTCGAAATAGGCAAAGATATGGTTTTACTACTTGCAGCTT
Source organism: Paramisgurnus dabryanus (assembly GCF_030506205.2). Taxonomy (NCBI): domain Eukaryota; kingdom Metazoa; phylum Chordata; class Actinopteri; order Cypriniformes; family Cobitidae; genus Paramisgurnus; species Paramisgurnus dabryanus. Next base: position 16,473,264 of record NC_133355.1, on the reverse strand, counting down.
GTTCAACTTTCTCCTCCATGTTTTTCTCCGACATGTTCTACTCGAGATCTGTTAACGCGTAGCGGAAGTACGTAGACCGAATTTGAAAGAGACGTCACTGGGTAGTTGGTAAGTGTAGTTTTCTTAAAAAATGGCTGTAGTCCTTACAGATTTATATGAAAATTTCACACTTTTTCATTTCTTTTAGGATTGTTAAACACATCATAAAGACGATAATATTAAAGATAAAGTAATATTAGCAAAACGAAATTCAAGCATTGACACTTGTAATGTAATTCGCAGTATATCCTATTAAATGTATTTTATTTATGTATAAATTTAAAATGACAAAATTGGAAAACTAACAACGGTTTTAGCAATTACCTTTCATGTATATTAGCATGATAAAGTGGCATTTCCTTTGTTAAACTATATGACTAGAACAGTAGAAATTATTTCACAATATTAATTGTGTAACAATTGTACTTTTTTGTAGTCATGACTGTAATTTTCAGAAACGTTCAAAGTTCACCACGTTTCTTCGAAATGTTTTATGCGACAAAAATGCAAACTGCTGTCCCACTGGAAGCCGTTAAGACGGAATAAACTACGTTTCCCAAAATACCAGAGTTGTTTTTTCCATCTTTTCAGCAGCTGGGCGTGTGCGCTTACAGATAACGAACGCACTTGGCAACGGTTTACTTCCTGACACAGGACTACAGTACCCACAATTCACCGTTCAATGTTGTCAAAAGTGTTGCTTTCTCGGGTCACTTATCGAACTCTGACCGTGGCCGGTTTATTTTCTTAAACTTCGCGATATAATGCACATGTCCGGCCCTGACATTGGGGAGGTGGGACACGGGCAGGGTCCCGGAGCGGGATCGGCACATGGAGGCTGCAATCCTCGCAAATTCAGCGAGAAGATCGCCCTACACGCTCAGCGTCAGGCTGATAACACAGCGGCTTTCCGCGAGGTTATGATGGACATTACTTCCATCAGGGTGAGTCGAGCCTCGTGAGGCCTTTCTCCCTTTCTTTTGGCTTGTTTACAAAGTGTCATTAAATTGCATACAGTTGTCATATAACGTTCATTTGAAATCCTATTTTATGACCAGCTAACATAACTGCTTAAACAACTAACTGTTTAGCCTGAGTGTCAGTCAGATCAATATCTGTGCTTCTAGCAAGTATGGGAGCCTGAAAGAAAAAGGTGCTTTATAAAAAACCGTTTTGTAGCCAGAAAAGATTTCCTCAAATATGTTAAGCATTTAGTATGTTTAAGACCTCACATGTATATGCACTATATATTTTAAACATTACTAGTTGTGCTCTTTACGTTGTTTTATATTGTATTGTTGGAGAATGCCTCTCACACCACACATTTCAATTGTCTCTGACATAAACTTAACTGAAACATAAGTCTATAGACTTGTGATTCGGCAAATCCTCTTGGATTATGTCATGCACGAAAATAGCACGTTGTCAGTTACTCATCTAGTCTCTGTTACATATCAACGTGGCTGACTGAAACAAAGGGGTCTGTAAGGTGTATAGGGTGTGTTTTTAACTGTGATGCAACATGCTTTGTTCCCATACAATTCCATTGAGGTTAAATGCAGTCTGGGAGATCACGCTGTGACTTGGGATGCATATCTGTGTGTGACCTATCATCCACAGGTTCAGGCAGAGAGAGTCCGTGAAGCCAGAGGCATGGCTTCATACTATGGTGGGTCTCTGCCAAATGTCAATCAGATTTCAAGATGCTCCACAGAAACCCAGGTGAGGGTTTTTGAATGTGTCTTTAGTATTAGTATTACTATTACACTGCTTCTCTTTGAATTCTAATTCTGTATCATTTGCTTTTCTACTATTTACAGTACTCAAGTTATCTCAACCAGCAACGCTTAGAGGAAGATGAAGGGTACAAAGATATCCAGCCTGGTCCTTTTGGCAGGCCGCACAAGAGACATGTATCCACATTTTAGATGTTGCTGCTGATCTTATGTCGCGTTTACATCAGACTTTTTAGGCATTGTACATCCATGTTCATAATATATCTTAAACTCTATTTTGTTGGCAACCAAGAATTCATAATTATTAGGCCTTAACTACTTTGCACAGTTTGATAGTGCACCTTATTTGTCCAACCAACTTTCTCCTCCTCGAGGTCCAGCCTGGAAAGGGTAAGGTCATAAATGAATTGTGCTCAAGACCACCATAATCATATTAACCTTATGTGCGATTCATAATGAAGAAACCATCAGATGTACTTGTTTTCTGATCGTGCCAGTACTTTGACTGAATTGTGTTCCGGCAGATTGTGGTCTAGTTGTTCTGCCACAGAGAAGAGCCAGATGGTCCATCTTCCTCTGACAGCTCTAAACAGGTAAACAGAGTTGAAGATGCCCATCCTATATTTTGTGCATGTACAATAATTCCATATGGTACAAATCCTCCTTATCTTTATGAATATGGATAAACATTCCAACACTAGAGGATACCGTATTTTCAGGACTATAAGTAACACTTTTTCATAGTTTGGCGTATACTGGAACTTATAGTCAGTTGCAACTTATACGTCAAAATTATTTTATATGAACCAAGAGAAATCATTACCGTCTACAGCCGCGAGAGTCCGCTCTATGCTGCTCCTGTATTTATGTAATTCAATGGATTCAGTGATGTGGAATGACTTCAGGACCTTTTTGAACTTGATTTGGCTTGTTGTGTTAATTTAGTCTATTCAGCCTTCCAGGTATGTTCTGTATGCTATTGTGTATCATGTAAATAACTTTTTATGTTTCTTTAACATGAACGGACACCTATTCAGCCCGCTGTTCTGTGCTATTGTTTAGTTTAACTTGCCTTTCCAGATTAAATGTCTGTTCTTCAGCTTGGATTTTTTTAAAATAATTTTCTAAATAAACGCGACACATAGTCTAGTGGGACTTATATATGTTTTATCCTCTTCAAAATGCATTTGTGACTGATGCAACTTATACTCCGGAGTGACATATAGTCTGGAAAATATATAGTAATGAATGTCATTCAAGCCTCACGTTAATGCCTGTCATTTTCTGCCCCCCCCCCCACCACCCCCTCTTTTTAGAACCAACTCTGATTCAGCCCTCCACACCAGCGTGCGAAACATCCATATGCATGGCCAGCCAAAATCTGCCCAAGTCCTGAACCCTCAAACCAAACACAGTGAGTTTAACTGTGTTACTGTGTTGCATTATCTTGGTAACTTGGCTACAGCTGTAATCTGCAACATAGTTTTGTTTGTTGAAAAACTTCTGCACAATCCAGCCCGATATTGTATTGATGAAACATTTTGAACACTGTTCATGTTAATTTTTTTTTCTTTTTCAAAAGTTACAGATTGCAGCTTTGAGGGTCTTACTGTGTGTTCACACCCGACACGAATCACGCTATTCCCGTCCGTGTAGTTGGACACTTAAACTTTTTGAGCTAACTTGCTTAATTCACGAATGAAATTCAAACGCGAATACACTTAATTTGCCTGCTTCAGCTAGCTTGTTGTTTTTATATGTTTATAGCTCAAATTGAGTAAAGAGCGTTTTTTATAACTTACCAGATTGGCCGACCTCCTTACTCACTTTCTTCAAAACAAGATTCTTTTTATTCTGTTTCTATGAAAGTACGAAGATGTGTTTTACAGCTCCGCCTGTCCACATACAGCAACAATGATTTTGTCTTGCAAAAAGACTGCAAAAAAATAAGGTCGGTCTTAGTATTTTTTTTTTTTTAGTAAAAATATCTAAGAATTGAATTCTTAAATTGAGATACATTTACTTGAAAAGCAAAGTGGCTTAAGATTTAAGTCTTGTTTACTGAACTAAATTATAAAATTTAAGAGGTAAAGGCTTTAAACAAGTTAAAATATCTGCCACTGCATTAAGAAAAATAAACTTAAATTGAATGTATTGAATTAAGTTGAAACTGGAATTAAGTTTATTTTTCTTACCCCAGTGGCAGATATTTTCACTTGTTTTAAATATAAACCTCTTGATTTTAATCATTTATTTCAATAAACAAGACTTAATATTTTAAGTCACTTTGCTTATCAAGTAAATGGATCTCAGTTTGAGAATTTTCAGATATTTATTCTAGAAAACAAGACAAAAATACTAAGTAAGACATTATTTTTTGCAGTTTAGTAGAGCAAGCTCATGATTGGTCAACATCCAAAGTTTAGATTTTTCAACTCAAATGCCCGAAAGGCTCAATTTGTGCCATGTCATTCACGTGGCTACATTCACACGTATCGCGCCTCAGGATGTCTACTGCATCTTTGTATTGACTTAACATGTAAATCACTCGCACTTAACGCTTCATTTGTGTCTGGTGTGAATGCACATTACAGCTGACATTATGTACACATGACTATAATAGAAGTTTGTCTGCTGAACTCTTTCAATGAATCTGATTTCTTTAAAGGCATATTTGCACATTCGGTGCCACTAATTGAAGAAAACATTCAAGAGGAGACCTCTCCCAAAATGAAGAAGGTATTTTTTGGCTAAACTTGTGCATTGTGTATGGTCAAGATGATGTGTCATGTCCATAATATTAATTTGACTGTCCATTGCATGATCATTCCTAGTTCTCTTCTCTGGCATCGCCAGGATATGGAACCCCTGTTGCCCAGTAAGTTCCTTTTTAGTCCTAAAATTTAAACTAATTGAATCACAATTTTAGCCTGACTACGTCAGACTTTGTACTTCCGCTAAATTTCATTACGCTTCTGTACTCCGTCTGAGATAGCTCCCATTCTAACCGCTTTCCTCCGGTCTCAAAACGCCGGTCCAATCAACAAACAGAGGGCAGGCTGAGAGCCGTGACGTAGACGCTAAGGGCGAATGTACGGTTGTTGTTTGTGGACATGGAGGCACAGAAGCTATTTGCTCTGTTGTGGAGAACCGGCACTTGGCAACTTAAACCCGAACAAGAAGAGTGTTTGTTAAACATTTTGAATGGATATTATGTTGTTGCCCTACTCCAGACAGGTTTTGGTAAAAGTTTAATTTATCAACTATTACCGATCGTCAGCGAGAAACTGTGCAGCACAGCTTGACGTGCACAACGATTGAGAAATCATGGAAGGGAATTTCGTTGTTCACAGTTAATGGTGGAGGACGCGTGGGCAAACATTCTTTGGTGACGTTCCTGATTAACCAGAAAATAAGGTAGGAAGATTTAATTTACATATGGTTATGGCTGTCTGGTGGAAGAGTTTGAGCGGAGAGAGGGGCGTTCCTCCACTTAGACGTGAGTGGAAAGACACCGTAAGGATCGTGTTCTAGCTCTGGCCTGATTTACTTTACATAATCTGCAGAAGTCGTTCATAGCCATGTTAACTCCGGTATTTCGCTCGATGGGTTTGTTTTCACATCATAGGTGTGTTTACTGCAGAAATTCGATGCGGCTGAGTCGGCGCATAACGCACATCATGTCCAAACGTTATGTGATTGGCTTACGTTTAGACCAATGATTTTAAACTTCAGACAAGCCCCTCCCACGAGAAGGAAAACGATTGTCAATTATGCCCAGCCAGACTCTGTCTATGAAGCGAAGCAAAATGGCAGAGGATGGTATTACCAGGCTATCACAATTTGACCATTACGCCCTGAATACACTTTTTTCCAGCAGCTTCCCACTGCCTGATCAGCAGGGATCTTCTCTTCTGGTCCCAACGGCCCTCAGTACGAGTGGCTCTCTTCCGGATCTCTCCAGCCTCCACCTGCCTTCTCCACTTCCTGTTGGCCAGGATTCTGAGCCTCATCACCTGAGCACCACTTCTGCGCACCCCAACATTATGGCCGACTTTACCTTGCCTAGTATGTGAATGCACAGCACAATTAGTAATAGTAACAGTCTGTAGTAGTAAACTGTACATTCTAAGGTATTGTGGTCAATCCGTTTTGATTATCTAACCCTTTGCTTTTTCTTTCTGTTAGGTCTTTCCTCATCTCTTCAGGCATCTTTAAGTAATCCTCTACTCCAGTCTTCACTCAGCAATCCCAACATCCAGTCATCACTCAGCAGCCACTCCCTGCCCAGCTCCCTGAGCTCCACATCCTTGCACCTGTCACTTAGTAACTCCTCCCTTCGGTCATCTCTCAGCAACCAGTCCCTACAGTCCTCTCTTAGTAGCTCTTCACTAAGTAACCAGTCCAGCCAATCATCAATCAGCCGTTGCAGCTACAGCAGTGGAATCGGAGGGTCTCCCTCTTGCTCGTCCCCCTCTCTAGCTGGTTCCCCACGTGTACCTGGGCACACCCATGCCGTTGGGTCACGAAAGAGAGCCCAGCTCAGTCCGCTTATTGTATCTGGTGGAGATTCCCGCTGGCAGCATCCAAAGCAGTTTTCACCCACTGTGTCTCCAAATGTGTCTTCAATAACACAGGCAAGATGTGAACATTGTTGATCAAACAGGGGTTGCTCATGTGGTGTTATAAAATTGTTCATAAAGGGGCGGGGGTTTAAAGATTAATCCAGGACTAGGCCTTCGTTATATTAAGACATTTAAGTAGTTTTTTACAAACAAAACAACACTGGTGGGCATCTTGTGACAAAACAATGGAACTGACATATGTTTAAAATGTCAGTGCAAGATATTTTTAAATTAAGGCAGCTCAAACATGCATTTTAGTCTGGGACTAGGATAAGCCCTGTCCAGGAAACCACCCCAAACGTAAATTCACTTTTCAAAATATTAAGTGCCCAATAGTATGATAAGGTCTATTCAAGAGGAAGTTTTTTTTTTTTGAGGAAGCACTTCAAAAGAAAAAAATGTCAAAGCAGCTACCATCTTCCTATACATTCATCTTTAATATTTACTTGTTTGATATGATCTGTTTCAAACAGGGATCTCTCCACAACCCCATCAAAGTTTTTAAGGAGACAAAGCCACCAGCATATCCCTGCAGTCCGCTCCATAAAACCAGTCCTTCGATGTCCCATCAGCCGGTGCGTCAGTACTTTCCTTCAGATGCACAACATCAGTCTATCCCAGAGATGGAACAGTGGAGTGAACAGTATCCCGCCTCACATCATGAACACCAACCACAACAACTGCATCCTCAACAGACACACATTCAGACACAACCACACGTGTTTAATTCACAGCACCACATTCACAATCAGACACGCCAAATACAGCAACATTTACATCCACAGTCTAACTATCAACAGCAGCCACTGTATCATTCAAATACCCAACAATTCACTCAGCACCAACAACCCGTAATGCAACATCAGCCATTCGCACAAGCTCCTCAGCTGTCTAAGGCAAGCAGGTGGCAGTTGCCATGCCAACAGGGCCAATATCAAGGCCAGTTGCATCAACAGTTTCATCAGCCTGCACCTTTTGCCTCTAATGCTCAGGAGAAAAGCTGGAATCGTGTGACAAGCCCGCACGTTCAGCCTCATACGCGAGTAAAACATCCTCTGGGACCCTGCGTGCAGGCACAGGGGCGATCAAAACCACAATTTAAGACTGAAGAAAAGAGCGTTTTGAACTCTTTGGAAGGTGGAAAAGTGCCCGCAAGTCTAAGCTCATGCGATAAAGGTTTCAAGCTGAACAAGGTGAGATAATTATGTTCTTAAAGGAATAGTTCACCCAAAAATGAAAATTCGGTCATTATTTGTTCACTTTAAAGTTGTGTCAAGCCTGCATATTTTTTTTGTTTTGCTGCACACAAATGAAGATATTTGTAATCTTGCAGGAAGCAGGAGCACCGTTGACTTCCATTGTAGGAAAGAAAAATACTATGGAAGTGAATGGTGGTCAAAAGATTGTTTGGTTACAGACATTGTTCAAAATATCTAGGAACTATACTCTCATTCTGGCGTAATAATTAAGGACTTTGCTGTCGTAACATGGATGCAGGAGGCGCAATGATATTATGTAGTGCCTGAAAATAGTCCCCTGCTATTGAAAGATACTAAGGGGACTATTTTCAGCCTATATCATTGCCTAGAAAATCACACTTTTTAATTTTCCGTCGGTCTTTGTACACGATGTAACTACAGAAGAGTCAAGTTTTAAATAGGAAAAATATCGAAACTCTTTGGTCATTTTTGAGGGTGATGCTAATAGTCTAATAAGATTCAATGAATTGTGCCAAGTTATCCTAAAAGTGGTAGCGCCAGACCCTGAGATCAGCTGAATGGATTCCAAAATGGTAAAAATCCAATGTTTAACTCTAGGAGAGCTGGAAAATGTGAATTTTTTTTTTTCAAAAAGTGGAGTGTCCCTTCAAGTTTGTCATTTTGAACGAGTGCTACTTTTTCAGTCTCCTCTGTAGATTATGTGGGCTTTACTAAGCCTGTAAGAGTCAGGATTAATCATATTGATGTCTCATTATACGTCTCTGTTGTGTTGCAGGACTCTTATGTCGGCTTACACCTGACCCCTAGCCAGGCGAAGGCCCTATCCCAGCAGGTAGATTGTTTCTTTTGTTAATCATTAATTCAGGTTGCACAGGTTGTCTTAGTCAGTGTTTTAACCATAAGGTGCGTGGCTGTGCAGAGAGTCACTTTGGGGATATGCCTGCTGTGTTTATCTCCTTCACAGCTTGGAGTGCTTCAAAAGGAGCCGCTAGGTGGGGGTAGAGGGTCGGATCCTAATTGTCAAGCTGCAGAGAGCCACGAACAGCCTGTACTCAAGAACATACTACCACAGCAAAACCAAAGCTGCGGTGCTGATAGGGCGCAAAATTGTAGAAACATCAGCTTTAATGGTGAGATGGTATAAATGATATACGGTATATATAAAGTTGCTTATGTTGTATAGACCACATTTGAATGCGTGTACTACAAATAGAACCTTTTATTAAAATGCATTGATTTGGAAAACTTTCATTTATACATTCTACATGTTTCTCCACCCTTTCAGAGCCATTGTCCTGGTTGGATCAGAATACGTCAGACCTGTCTGACTCAGTTCTGGAGTTTGATTTGGAAACGTTTGGCCTGGACAGTGAGGGTTTTCCTTCTCTGGAAGATTTGGCATATGCACAGTAAAAACTTTGTTTACCTATGCAGTGTAAAATAATGTACATATTATAGGGAATGTACTTTTGTAGTTGTTTTTTTTTATAAGGAAAGATCAACAATGAACTTGAAACAGTCCTTAGAGCAGAAAGAAAACCATAAATTGCCTTAAAAACCCGTTTGGGGGAACAAGAAAGGCCTTAATAAGAAGGATTAAAAATGGAGTAGGCATATGTGCCTTAACTTTGGGTTATTAGCTATGTAGCTGAAAATAATGGTGTAGTGTGGTGGAGTCACATAAAAAGTTGTTTAGAACTAACATTTTACAATAGAATAAAACAACTGTAATTTACAGAAACACAAAATCCTTTTTTATACTTTTAAAGTACTCACAAAATACTCACAACATTATCATGATGGTAAATTAAAGATGCATTGCCTAACTTTTAGAAAGATCTCTTGACACAAATGCAATATAATATATACATAACTAAATTATCAGTGGTGTATAAAAATCTTACAAAATGAACTGTATTGTTTTTATTACACTGAAAAAAAATCTCTGGTTGCACATGATTGAATTAAGTTTTCTTAAAATAATTTTTCTTAAAAATATTGTTGGATCTACGTAATTTAATTATGTACAACAGTTGAAGTAATTAAATAATATCTTAAAGTGGAATTTATTTTAATTAATGTTAATTTTTATTTGAAGAAAACCAAATTTAATCATATGCAACCGATGTCCAGAAGTTTTTTTCCAGTGTACCTAAGAATGAACCGTTTTTATCTGCATACACCGCGGCCCCCCTTACATGGAAGTCAACTAAGCTAGCCCTAAAACTGTCCTGTGGCGACTGTGAGCAATGGGCTGAGTGGCTGTTTGCAATTCACAGTCTTACCACTAGCTAAAAATCACACACTGGTCCTTTAAGACTTGTCCTTTAAAGGGGACATATCACGAAAATCTGACTTTTTCCATGTTTAAGTGCTATAATTGGGTCCCCAGTGCTTCTATCAACCTAGAAAATGTAAAAAAGATCCACCCAGTAACTTAGTTTTGGTAAACCATTCTCTGCAAGCATGTGAAAGAATAGGTCATTCAAATTTGGCTCCCTTTGTGATGTCAGAAGGGGATAATACCATCTTTTAATCTGCACTATCCAACCACAGCACTGCCATTTAGTGCAGAGATCAGCTTATCTGCATTTAAATGACACACCCAAAAACGCCACATTTTTGTTCACACCTACAAAATGCCAGTTTTAACCTTATAATAAATCATCTATATATGATATTTTGAGCTAAAACTTCACGTATGTACTCTGGGGACCCCAAAGACTTATTTGACATCTTAAAATTGTCCCGCTGTAAAATGTCCCCTTAAAATAAACTGAGGTTTAAGAACGAATTAAGGATCAGCTTCATTTACTGAAATGTTGCTCATCTGTCAACAGTTAATATCTATTAGTTTGTATGCAAAAGATTCAACTTAAACTATGCTTAAAATGTTAACTTTGTTTTCACTTACAAAACAATGAGATGGATACCATTAGAAACCCATATCTACTTGTGAAGACAATAAAGCACTCAACATAAGATTGAACACCAGCAATGCAAATATTGTAGAATAGAGTAATAGGTAGAATTAAATTGATAGTTTTTATCAATTTAGTTTATTGTTTATATTATTTTACATGTTCAAGTATAATTACGATAAGAAAATAAATAATGAAACACAGATGTATTTACTCACACCTACAGGCTGCTTTAAAAGAAACTCAGATTCTATAACATTGTATTTTTGTTTTGTCATTTTTTTGTGTGTGTGTGACTTTTCATGTCCAAATGTCTGAATTTCTGACTTAGCTTTTTGTTGCAGTTTTATTCAGAACAAATATTTTGATATAAAGTGTTATGCTTTTGCTTTGTCCCTCTCTGGTAGAGGGAATGTTGTTATTTTCAGTATTTGTCCTCAGTATAACATCAAGAATATTGTGATTTTAATCAAACATTTTAATGACTTAAAGAATTAATAAGATAGAGCAAAATGTTACATAAACACTTTGTAAATCTCAGAAGTATTGCAATAAAAATGTTGACTAACAAATACAAGACTGATGTATCAATTGGCATCATCCTCAAATTATTGTTCAAAAAGATTTCATGTTTTTGTACATTAAAAAGCACCTTTTTCATTGCTAAAACAATGTTATTTTGTTTATTTGGTATATTGCAATGTGTTCACGTGCTTTATGGTTAAAAACACATTATTTTCCAAATACCGTACATTTTTGTAGCTCCAGATTTCACTCTCTTCTTGAAACGCACAGATTTAAAAAGCTCTGTGTACGTTGTGATTGGTCACAAACAATGCAATGCTAACAGGAGTAAACTTACAACTGTGAGTCCGAAAATCATTTAGTTTTACATAAGCTTATTTAAATCTAATAAATGGTCAGTTGATATGTCAATGAGATACAGAGGTTTTTCTTTCACTTTCCGAATGTTCAGCTTTATATAAAAAATATGGATTTGTGTTTGCACATTTTTGTAAACTGTTGAATTCCCCTCTTTAGTATCTTCATGCAATCTTTTACCAACATATCTACAAATAATTAGCAAGACTGAGTACTGTTACCCTGAACCTGGTGGCAGTTACATACCACTAAACAAGGACAGGACTTTCTTAAACGTTATGCATATTGTAAAGTACTGTTGACCAGACTCAATCACAACCAGTTTGTGACTTTGATACCTCTCACCCTATGACTCTCTCCCCAGTGCCTAATAGAGTTACCAGCATATAACAGGCATGCAGAGAGGAGTGAATGAGACACTGAGTGTTGGGGTGGATTATCCCAGTGCCCGTGTCCATGGTTAACTGGGCAGCCATAGACTTCCTAATGGGATGAGGGTAGAGCGGAACAGTAGGTGAGGCCCATCTGATTCCTCTCAGTTTCAGTTGATCTCTTCCTCCTGCCCTGAGGCTAGACAGTGTTCCCATATAAAATCCTATAATATTACAGTATAGTACAGTGCATAACAGGAACTTTTCCACAGTTTATTAAATTATATTTAAGAATGATCAAGTCACACATATATATTTTAAAAAGCTTAATTGAGCATGACCTCATTCTTTTAACCTTGTTAAGTGCTGTAAATAATTTGGGATCTTTCAAATGCACAGTGCAAATTTCCATTCTGGTAAATTAGTCCACGATTGAGTTCATACAAGAGCTGAGTGTGCTACGTAATTGAATGGACATTGTTTTCAGCGTGTGGCTGAACAGCTTTATAACAGTCTATTATGTACGATCAACCCTTGACCTGTTTGCTCTGTTTTGACACTGCCTGTTTAAATATTTCACTAACTGCACTTCCTTTCAATTAGTATAATGTGAGGGGGTCCTGGGCAGCCTTCTCACTTCATTAAGCATGCAGATCTATTCATATACTGCTTCATATGCAAATCACTGCTAATTGAATCAGTTCGCTGCATGTTTTCTTGGGTTAAGGAGTTCTTTGGATTTGACCACACAGGGTGAGAGTTATTTTTCCGAACTTCTAAACATTTTCCCAACCCAGGAAGTAAAGTAACTAAACAACAAAGATTATTTAGTAGGAAGAGCTATTTTTTTCTGTGCAATTGAAAAAAAAATGCTGGGTTATTTTCAAACAAGCGTTTGGTCGAAAGGGTAAAGAACCCAACATGTTGAGTTGTAATTTTTGTGTGTGCAAATAAACACAAATACTGGAATTTCCATGTCTATACAATCTAAAAATGTCTGGGTTGTTTTTGACCAATATGGGTAAATATTGGACAGAACACACTGCAAGGTTAAAATTGACCCAATCATGGGTTTAAACCCAGCTGCTGGGTTATTATACCCCATGATTGCATAACAACAACCTTATATTGGTCTTTTTTTAACCCAGCATGTATTCTGTCCAATATTTACCCATTATTGGTCCAAAATAACCTAGCCATTTTTGAGTTTAACAACCATATGTAGCCTATCTGTTGATCAGCAGTTCTGTTAGGTTTATGTTGTCTTTAAATAAATTAATGTTTTGCATATTAAGATACTATAACTAATTGTTTGCTATAGGGGTCACACATTGTTAAGAAGGGACAAACCCAGCTATTTGGATGATTTACCCCGAAAATGTTTATATTTGACTTAATAATGGGTTAATAACAACCCAGCATAGGTTAAATTACAACCCAACGAGTTTGATTGAGTAACACGAGTAAACGACGCTGATGTTTATGATTGAACTCTCCTGTGGTGCTCCGATAAAGTCATATTTTTTCTCAAATAAATATCAGCGCACTTCCGTTTAACTATTGGTTCATTAGAGACCCACCTGTCTTTCACTGGCGAGAGCGCGCACGCGTCGGGAGCGAGCTCTTGTGGTGTCCGCGCGTGTATGAATAATGAATGAGCTCTGCGCTGTCCGCTGGTGCTGAAGCTGAACACCGGACAGTCACATTCATTCTCACTGTGAACGTGGACGTGACCAGCAGGGTCCAGCTGGATTAAAAGCGTGGTTGTGTTAAAGATGTTATGATAAGTTTAAATTCGGGCAGGAAAATAACAAGTTATACGTTTACTTTTCCACTTTATATTCGTTTCATAGACCAAAGAAGAAGCTGTTTGTAGTTTCTGACAGGATTTACAGAAGAAAATGAAGCCGCGGATTGTACTGACCTTCCTGACGTTTATCTGTTCTGGTGAGTATAACTAAAATAATGTCTGTTTATAAACTTTAAACATAAGGTCTAAACGTCACTTTGATTTGAACCGTTTAACTTTTTTACTTACGTAAGTGATATTTTTAGAAAAGCATATCATAACAAACTTGACACGAAGTCATTATTTATCAACGATAACAATAAAGTTGTATTTGTGAACATTACATGTATTAGTTAACATGAACTAACAATGAGCAATATAGTTTTAGCATTTAAATATCTTTTTTAATGTTAATTAATGACAATACATTTGTCCATGTTTATTGTGCAGTATTAACAACTTTAGATTTTGAAAAAGTGTTCGTAAATGCTGAAGTTAACTTGAATTAAAATAAATAAATGCTATATAAATATTATTATAAATAAATAGATATAGACCTACAGAAATAAATGTCCCAGTAATGATCAAATAAATAATTATTAAAAATAATTTGGCAGTTACAGTCACATTTTAAATTGATATTCATATAATTTTTATGCAGCAAGGTTTGCTTATGCAGAAACAAAATACTGGATTTGTAAAGTGTTTATAAGAAATTTTAGCTATTTTAGCAATATCCTAATCAGTTTTTTATTATGTTTCTTGTTAATGTTTTTATTTATGTATTTATTGTTTCTTGGAGGCTGTGTTAAATTCATATTTGAACTGTATTTCTCACTGATAAAATCTTTAATTTGGACAAATTTGATATGTTTATTAGGATAAAAAACACATTAGCTTATGTGTTTGCAGTTAAGTCATTATTTTACAGAATTTGCTTATAGTTTCATTATTGTTTAACTTGGGGTGTATTGTATCATGAAAGAATAAAAAAGAAGAAAAATATAGAAACGTCAAAACACTAAAAATAACATGGTTTTCCATGCTTTTAACGCTAAAATTATCAGATCAGAACATCTTACTTCATTGATTCAAATCATAACATAAAAGCTAAACTATTGACTCATATGCTCAACATTTAAATGAACAACTCATAATGTTTTGCAGCAAAGTCATTAGACATAGACTCTTCTTAGCAATCCAAGTCTCAAAACATACACCCACATTTGTGCTGCTCCAACAAAAATATATGTCTTAAAATACGTTTGTATGCTTTAAAAATAGTTTATTTTTAAACCAGAGCTTATTGGCATGAGGTTGGATCATGTTTGTCTTTAGAATAAATCTCTAGTGGAAGAATAAATAAACAAAGTCAAAAAGTTGAACAGAAGGTGATGGTGAGTCTCTATGAGGAGGGGGGTGAAACAGATGACCTTATAGACAGAGGGACGGTGGTGACCCAGGGCGGTAGTAACCTTTGGGGTCCCCCGTCTGGACAGCGGAGCAGTCCAAAGTGGGTGGAGCAAAAAGAGCCATGGAGACAAAAGTGGCCACCCCATTTGACCTGACCCTTACACCCTCATCTCCATGACACTAGTAATGCCTTATTGGAAAGCTGGGGAATATTTAAAATCGCCTTATAGTTGTGAATGTGTGTGCGTGCGCATACCTGAATATGTTTATGTTGTGGTAATCCCTGCACAGCTGCTCACGTCCATGTCCACAAACTCCTGAGTTCTCATTCATCTTCAGCAGGCAGCTAATACTTACAAGACTTATCCACATAAGCATTATATTGGTCAGGCAAGTGCGCTGTGAAGTTGCAGTGGGTGGCCAATGTCTAAGGGTAATACAATAGGGCTCTCCCCTGCTGAAAGTTTAATTATGAAGCAAAGTCAAATCACAGCATGAATCTGTGGAGCTAATATACACAAACCGTATTTCTGTTGAGAGACCCAAAATAAATGGAAAAAGAGTCAGACTAAATGGTTTCCAGCAGAAAATATTTGTGTATCAAGTCCATTATTTTAGTTGTGACTGGCGACATTTTTGTAATGCAACCTTGTTGTAATGGAGGTCAGATATAGTGTAATTCGTTTAGAGACCATAATACAATTA
Organism: Paramisgurnus dabryanus; assembly: GCF_030506205.2. Lineage (NCBI taxonomy): Eukaryota > Metazoa > Chordata > Actinopteri > Cypriniformes > Cobitidae > Paramisgurnus > Paramisgurnus dabryanus. Next base: position 16,457,563 of record NC_133355.1, on the reverse strand, counting down.
ATGCAATGACACGATTTGAAGTTCAGCTGTCGGTTCTAGAAAAGTCAACAAAATTTATCAAGCTAAAAGAACCCAACATCACTTGTAGCATTACAAACATACTGTGACAGCAGGATATGTTAACCCTTGGGTTCTTCCATTAATGAGATTGCCTTAATGGAAACCCTGTTCCCCTTCTGGTTCTTATCCCAATAATTAAAGACCTGAGGCCATGGTGATGGGCTCTGTTCCCCCCTCCAATTGGAGCATATTACTTATTGATTTTACCTAAAGGTTTCATGTTTGGCAAAGGCCTTTTCAGGAGAGGTTTTTGACCCACAGAAACGATCTCATCACAGTCTAAAAATTGCTGGGTTGTTTTTAACCCATGCTAGGTAAATATTGGACACTGCTGGATTGTTTTAACCCAGCTGCTAGGTTATAATAACCCAAGGTTTGGTATCAACAACCCAGCATTAAGTAATTTTTAACTCAGGGTTGTGTTCTGTCCAATATTTATCCAATATTTAAATTGGTGAATTCAAACTGTCTCTTGGGGTTAATGAGGAGGGTGGTCCGAAATAGCAGGGGATTGTTTCCTCTTTTGATTGGAAGTGTAATTGTGTTTGCATGACTTTGAACTTGGCATATGCCACCTAATGACAATTAGTGTTTAAACAAAAGACAACTTCCACCTCAATGACCGGCACAATGGAGTATTTGTGCAGGGTGCTTTTGGTGGGGAGAGTTTAACTCTCATTATGGAGTCAAAAGAAGCCCACCCAGCGCAGTCCGAGCCCCCCCTTTCTTTACCATTCCTCCCCCAAGTTTGCATTCAGCTATTGTTTACGTTAGATCTCCTGCTGCCTCTATGGACATAATGGACGAGAAAGGCGAGAGGAATTTGTGAATGTTTATATGCATTTACGACTTCTTTCAAACACATTTTCAAAATGGCAGTCTAGTTTGCATAATACTAACATTGTCTGTGCTAGGCCTATATAGAAATTATAATAAGCATAGACGATCTTATAGATCTTATTGTAAAGCCCCAGTGAGTTTTTCTTACTAAAGACATCAGTCTGTCATACATAGTCACTGTTAAATACATAAAAGTTTCAATACAGAGCACTTCAGTTTGCATGAAATATGCATTTCTATACTTTATTGGTAGTAATATGAGACCCTGTCTGTGAAATCCAGGCTAAAGTCTCAATCAATTTATGAGTTTAGGATCATTAAAGTTTGATTTCAGTTGATTTCAATATTTGTCATGAACTTACTCAGTCAATATGAAAGGTATCAAAGTTATATTTTCACAGAATGTTCTTCATATTATGTAGGATGAAACAAATCACTAAAAATGACTTTAGCTGCAGGAAGGGTCATATGTTAAAGCATTAATTTTGCAATATTGCATTATAGATATTGCGTATGTTCCTTATCAGTTTGGTTATGTTTTAGTGAAGGTGCAGATGCTGCCGTCATGTCTTTGAGAACATTTGCAGTGCTCAGGTTACTTTATAATTACATTAGTAAGTTCTGAGTAGCCTAATACTGATGAACAGTTCCTAATGTTTGTTCGCTACATTGACCCCTCAGCATCTCTGAGGTTGAAAAATGAGGACATTTAGTCTGGCTGTCCACAATAGTTTGTGAAGTTCAGGTCCAATGCCTGGGCTGGGGACAATGGACAGAATTGGGGGCTGGGACTGGACGCTGGCTGTCCATCTTAAGCTCCGCCTTGTTCATCCACCCTTCACCAACTCTCTCATGACCCTTTAGGGACTGAGGTCACACCCCAAAGGGTGGGGGTCTCATGCTCCTCAGAACATCCTCAACAATCCCCCCAAAACCTCATTTATATCCAGCTCTCATCTGAATTAGCTGAATTATCCTCAGACTTGAGCTCTCAATCACACCTCTGCTTGGGTCTCAGAATGGGTTATTTGCATACTAAGAGCAACTTTTGATAACATTTTGAAAACATTTTTCCCAACTACAGAGGCCTTATAATTAACAAATCTTATGCACAATAGCTACAAGAAACAATGAAGGAGATCTAAGAATTATTGGAACATAAGCGAACTAATATAGTAATACTCTTCAAACCTCTAGAAAACGTCTGAGTTTGTGTATTAAATTGAGATGCAAAAGCCGCTAAACACCAAAAATGAGATTTTAATGATATTAATGAATGCTCTAGGCACATATTATACATTCATCAAATACTTTTGCTTCAAATCTGCTTAATCCCAGCCTCAAGCCATTCAGTAATTCCGGTGTTTTGGCAGAATCCATTAAGAGGCTGATAAAAAATTTAAATTTACAAGAAATCATGTCAGATGCACTTAGAGGGTTTTGCATTTAAACCCTAAAACTAATTTTTTCTTATCTTTTTAGTACTGTTTTTCAGTTGTACCCATTTCTTTTTTGCCTACGTCTGTGTGTCACATATACACCCAGTATCTCAGCATGCGTGACATAACCCCCCTCCCCTCGGGACCTTTGAATTTCATTAACACATTGGATGAAATACGTCAGGGATGAGTCAGATCCTCGTAAAAACTAAAAAAGGAAGAGCTTCTTTCCATTCACATCTGCTTAGTGTGTGACATGAAAGCAAAAACAGAATCTCAGATATCCCCTTCAGTGTTAATGTGGTGAATTTATCTTTCTATAGATCTGTGTGCTTCTGGTATTCATTTTGTGTCTAACTCTGTAAGGCCTATAGGTATTAGTCCTGTAATATGATAGGGCTTATCTGCTCATGCTGTCATGAGTAAAGTTTGCTGTATAGCTGTTTTATAAAGTATGCCCTTTAAATTGGCAGCCAACCTTATTATAGTGAAGGATCACTCCCATTAACATAACACAACATCTGCTTGTAGCTCCACAGGGCCTATAGGAAACTGGGTGTTTAAAATAATAGGCTGTTGGATGTAGAAAGACAAATTTTTTGACTAATGCACTAGTAGTCATAAGACAGGAAAATAACAAATGAGGCAGGTAGCAGCAGAAGACCACACTGGTCAGAAACAAATATGTTAGCAAGCAAAATAAAAGAAATGCACATGGGGGGTAGGTTATATCTACCTAACAGATGCTGTAGGTACTTCACATCTCATCTAGTGCAAGTTCAAGAGCAGACTTGTGTTGTTTAGCACAACAGCTGCCAAAGACACCGGCCATCTCCAAAGGTCACTTTAAGGGTGGCTGGAGGTCTGGGGTTCTCCATATGAAAAGAAGGGGAGATGTGCGCAGTGGCCATGTAGTAAGAGTTGACAATGAGGAAAGACTGGGGCAAATAAGTGGCATGGGAAAGTCACCCTGGAATCAGAGTGAAAGGAAAATGTGACCGGCCGGGGGTTCAGAGCGGTGGGGGTTTGAATAAGTGGGGGGCAGATGGTCCAGACTGAGAGGGGTGCAGAAGGTTCCTAGTGGTTGCCGGGGGTTTGTTTTTTGGAGAGGAGTTGGTTGGAAAATGGTGTCGTCACAGAGCTATTGTCATCGAGGTGGGTTTACTCAAAAGGGGTTTCTCTAACTTGACCCCATAACTCACCCTAGTTCTCCAGCTCTGCTACTCTGGCTTTGTCACAGACCATTACGGTTCACTGGTTGCATTGCGTTTGCCTCCATTGTGATAGGCAGGTTTGCTTTGGTGATATTGAGTTAATAGGCAGATATGCTTAGATGATAAAGCACACAATAACATCACTCCAGAAAAGAACACAAATGCAGTTTTTCATTTGTGTATGTGTGTGTGGGGGGGTGGCATTGAAAGTTTGCCTTTTAGCTCTTTTTTTGAGGTGTCTCTTTCATTGCAATTTTTATTGTTTGAATTGAAAAAAAAAAACGTGATGTTGAACAAGGAGAACATCAGACTTTAAAGTTTCATATGTACAAAATACAAAATAGCTGAGAACATCTAACCATGCTGACTTTAATGTCAACAATTTAAATTACATTCTGTGAAAATATAACCTTGAAGTCTTTAATATTAACTGCATAAGGACAGGTCAAAGATTGAAAAGATTGAAATCAATAACTAACATCCAACTATCTATCTTATCTATGAAATGATTTTATCTGAATTCTGTAGTGTAAACTATATATATATATATATATATATATATATATATATATATATATATATATATATATATATATATATATATATATATATATATATATATATATATATATATATATATATATATATATATATATATATATATATATATATATATATAGTAAAGGATACATATCTTGAAAATCTGAAATTTTCCATGTTTAAGCGCTATTGAGTCCCCAGTGCTTGTATTAACCTAAATAATGTGAAAAAGATCAACCCAGTAACTTAGTTAAGTATGCGAAAAAATATGTAATTGAAATTTGGCTCCCCTTGTGATGTCATTAGGGGATAATACCCCCCATCTGCACTATCCAACCACAGCACTGTCATTTAGCACAGAGGTCAACTCATTTACATTTTAAAGGACACACCCAAAACGGCACATTTTTGCTCACACCTACAAAGGGGCAATTTTAACATGTTACAATGAATTATCTAGTGTTTTGAGCTTAAACTTTACATATATACTCTGGGGACACCAAAGATTTATTTGACATCTTAAAAAATTATTGTGAATTTAAATACATCTTTACTGTTCTGTCTGCTGATCTGTTCTGATCTCACCTTCATCTTTTTTTAGTCTTAGGGATGTGTAATGGTTCTGAGCTGGCTTTCATTACGGAACCCAGCGATGTGATCGCGGTACGGGACAGACCTCTTATGCTGGACTGCAGTGTGGAAGGAGAGAGTCCCATCACAATCACGTGGCATAGGAACGGAGCGCCACTGCGTACGGAGTTGGGCAGTCGGGCAAAGGTCCTCTCCAACGGCACGCTCCTGATCCGCAGTTTTCAGAAGAGGCGAGATGGAGACGCTACAGATGCTGGAGAATATTACTGCGCTGCGCAGAATCACTATGGCATGCTGGTCAGCCGCAAGGCCCGAGTGCAGCTTGCATGTGAGTGACAGAAGAGTAGATGTGTGAAAAACATATATGAACATACACTGATTACCACACCTGCTCTATTCATGGTTGTTCATTTTATTTTGTATTTATTCTAATGTTACCACATAATGTCCATATATACATACAGGTAAAATCATCCCACATCATGAAATATATAACATTGGTATCTTTAATATTGACTGAGTAAGAAAAAAATGAAATTAATGATTAAAAATCCAAGTTATTAGATTATGAGACTTTCGCCAAGTAAGTACAAGTGGAGCAACCCAGGATTTTGTGTTAAAACAACCCAGCATAGTTAAATTTAAGCCAAACGGTTGGGTTTGTCTATATTTTACCCAACCATGGGTTAAAACAATAATTTTTTTAAAAAATGTACTTGCTTTCAATCTATCCAAACCCACCTTTCACTTGCTCTCCCTTTAGACCTATAAAAGCAGTAGGTTGGGTGATAATCCTGTAGAATTATGGTTGTCGCTACACATGCTTTCCCAGAGGTTACCATGGCAATGAACTTGCATTTAAAACCCCCTATCTCCAACACACCCCCTTATTGATTAGATGAATAAATAGATAATTGAAACCACAGCATTCTGAGCACTATAGAAATCAACATTTTGGTTGCCAACTTTTCAAAAGTTTGGAATGAAAGTTGTGTTTAGTAAGCGTTTTATAAATGTGACCCTGTCTGTGAAATCCTGGCTAAAGTATTATAATCTTATTATCACATTTGGAGCATAAAAGTTGGATTTCATCATTGATTTAAATCTTTGACATGACGAAACTCAGTCAGTATTAAAGATAACAGGGTATATTTTCACAGAATGTTCCCTACAGTATGTAGAAAACTTAAAATCACAAAATGACTTTTGCTGGGATTTTACCGTCAGGAATACAAATACATTTAAGCCAATCTTATACTAACATAGTAATTTTCCATATCTGAATGTATTGGTTAGTGTTATGCAACAGGAAATTAAACTACATAGAATGAAGCAGAAAAAAAATGAACATGACTGGCAACCTGTTTTTAATGTCCCCAGCAAGATCCAGATATTTATGATGTTTCCACAATGCCTTACTTTCTGTCCGTTTTCCCACAGCTCTTCCAAAATTCCACACTCATCCAGAGTCCATGTCAGTAGATGAGAGAGGGGTCGCGCGTTTCCAGTGCCAGGTCAGCGGGATACCTGAAGCCAACATCACTTGGGAAAAAGATCGTGCTGCACTTGGAACATCTGATGAAAGGTACCACAGACCTTTCTGACTGTTTGTGTTGATAATCCTTTTCACTTCTACACAATCATTCATTCACTTCGATATTTCATTTCAGGTACACGCTTCTCCCGATGGGAATTCTGCAGATTACAGGAGTGAAGAAAGCAGACGTTGGCTTTTATCGCTGCGTAGCCACCAATATAGCCAACACACGCTATAGCCACGAAGCGTACCTCAACGTAACCGGTCAGTATTGTCCCCAACAAGCTTTTACATTTAGACACTTTTATTCAAACCCTCTTACCACTTTGAAGAACACAATAGAGCAGTTTATCTAAGTGGTGCAAATGCAAGACTAAAATGCATGCTTGAGCTGCCATGCATTGAAATATTTAATTGTTTTGTCTCAAGATGCACACCTGTAAGATTTATCTGTAAAAACTGTCCTAATATAACTACGGCCTAGTCCTAAAGCATGCTAAATTCTGTTTGCATTGATAGCATAATTCGAGAGACCACACCAGCAACATTGATCATTGTGAAATGTCATGCTGTCAAATGTCAATCTAATATTTGTGAGCTGTAATTTAGTTCCAGGTTTATCATCTGTATATTTGTCCTTTTACTCTCAGGAGAGGGATCTCGCATCTACAAGGAACCGGTTATTCTGTCCGGCCCTCAGAACCTCACCATCACCGTCCATCAGACGGCCATCCTGGAATGTATTGCCACCGGAAACCCTCGACCCATCGTGTCTTGGAGTCGACTTGGTAAGAAACCATAAACTGCCTGAAGACGATCATTTTAGGCATATTTTCTTCTGTAAATGTAAGATGTTGAAACTGTTGTGGAAATCTGTGGTGCTACATAAATAACATTGAATGCATGTCCTGTGCATTTGTATCAGATGGCAGATCGATCGGAGTGGAGGGCATACAGGTGCTTGGCACAGGTAACCTGATGATCTCAGATGTCTCCCTTCAACATTCCGGAGTCTATGTGTGTGCTGCCAACCGGCCTGGTACCAGGATGAGGCGTACTGCATTGGGCAGGCTTGTAGTGCAAGGTAAGGATTTTTGCTTGTATGATATTTCTCAAAACTAGAAAACCCTAAAATCCTACAATTAGATATAAGGTTTTCTGTGTTGAAAAAAGACATGCAAGTGCCACACTCCTTAATTCTGCATTGTTCTGACAGAAATTCTCACTATTCAATTCATTTTTTTATAGTATTGATCTTTGTTTATTGCTGTGTTTGATATGGTGTGTTTATTGGTCTTTGTTGGGTGCTTTAATGACTACACATCAACCCGAATTGGATTCAGGGAACATGACTCCCGAAATCTGACTGGTCGGTCCAGAAACAGAAGTCAATATTCAGGCCCTCCCTTATCTCACCTTTGGCCCTTCCTGCATAGCGGCTGGGTTTTCCTTTCGCCCTGTACCGGGTCTGTTGGTGTGAGACCCTGACTCTCATTATGGTAATGTGGCCCTGCTGGTGCTGTCCAGCTGGGTCTGATGGTGAGAGGAAAAGCATTGGTAATGGAGTCAGCTGTTAGGAGATATCCCCCCATCAACACCCCAATGACACAGCTCATCCATCACACTGCTACTGTCCTTATATTCAACCTTATCATATATCCCAGAGGTATATATATGATCCTTTTATTGGCCATCATCAAAGTAGGTACACACTGCGGGATTTGGGAAGGAATTACGTGAGCGCAAATGGGTAAATTGTCCATGAAAACAGCCATATGATAGAGTAATATTTAATTTTACACAGTGAGTAAATATGTATTCAACTGAATATTTGCATATTCTGATGACATCATCACTTAGTAAAGCATGCCCATTAAAAGTGAGAAAAAATACCTAAGGGAAATGCAGATTATCGTAATGTCCTTAAGCTTTTTGCATCTGTTCATTTGTTAAATAGTTTTTTGGTTCTGTGTCCCAAATGTCCAGCTTTAGCTTGATCAATCAATATTTACCCCTATCAGTCTTTTACAATAGAATTGGCAGCGAAGCCATTGGGGGAGGTAATCTTGAATGTAATGATTCATTTATTGATCCACTGTTTTGTGTTAGATTGCAACAAAGAGATTAGGTTAGGTTGTTTACCCAAAATAGAATCCTTTTTCGGAAAAGGTCTGCAGGATTTCCAATATAAAATAAACCAGATCACTTTTATAGAAAAATATGAAACAAATCACTCTATAATGAATTGTGCAAATAGTTAAGATTTTTATAAATGGTATAATTGACAGAAATATGTGATGTCCTGTACTAAATCATTTTTCTGGAGTGGTCAGTCAATAAAATAAAAAAGGAAAATCATAGTCAAGTTCAAAGCTGAGCTGAGAGTTCAGGTTACCGTCTGCTCTTTTGTAGATCTGCACTTTCACACAGGGTTGAAGGCCATGGGTTTGGTTGGAGCAGATGCTGAGTAAGGATGTGGAACAATGGACATCAAAAGCAAGACGGACAGGCAAAGAGCAGCAGTGTTTTTCTAGCATGTGTGTATGTTTTTGGGAGGGGTGAGGTATCTACACCTCTGACCTCTTCTCTTTCACCTTTGACATTGGCCTTGGAAGCTTAGGGATGTGTAATGGTTCTGAGCTGGCTTTCAAGGAGAATGGTCACAGGGAGGGGGTGGAGTCTCTATCGACAGACGAGTGATGAAGAACCAAGGGAGGGGCTTAAATGAGGAAGGGTGCTGGTTCGTAACCCCTCCCCCATGGTTTCCATAGCGTTTCGAAGGCAGTTGTTCTCGTCACAGCTGGCGGTCAGGCCGCGGATGACGAAGTTCATGGGGGGAAACGACGGCTTTGTGTCGAGGGAACCCCTCTTTTTATTCTTTCCCTTTAGTTTCGTATGAAAAATGATTGTGAAGTCACTCGAGAAGGCTTTATGATGCAGCTGCTTTAGATGAAGGGTTTGCCTGATGTTAATGTAGAAAAGTATCTTTCACCTGTATTAAAATGTATTCCACACACAGCAGGTGCAGAAATAGCAATTCATATTGATCATGGAGGCCAGTGTGATTGATTGAAATTATTATTTATGGCTTGAAAAGACATTCAGTGACTGTTTTGAATAATCTCAAAACAACTAAACCTTACTTTGTTATGCATATTTATGATACAAGTATTATTATTTATTTGTATGAATGATGCAAGTACACATCAGGTGTCAGCTGTGTTTTTTAAATAATACTCATTGATTACATAAGTCAATTAATACAAAATTCAATGAATGAGAAAAAGGCACCTGATCAAAATTCAAGGTTGGATCTATGACCTTAACTAAAAGAATAACTGATCAATACATGAGATGGATTGAATGATGAAACTGTCAGTTGAATCCTAGTTGTAAAGACTCGGCTGGTTAGTTATGCAGCGTAGACAGCAGTTGCCTAATGATCTGATGCTGTGATGTTTACTACCACGAATTCAGTCTGAAATAGTCTTAATGCAGGCAGAGAACCAAACTTGTAGTGAAATCTTAAATCTAAATTTGTCACACTGGTATCGACGCTGTATCTGAGCATAACACTTAAAGGGACACTCCACTTTTTTTTGAAAATATGCTCATTTTCCAGCTCCCCTAGAGTTAAACATTTGATTTTTACCGTTTTGGAATCCATTCAGCTGATCTCCGGGTCTGGCGCTACCACTTTTAGCATAGCTTAGCATAATCCATTGAATCTGATTAGACCATTAGCATCGTACTAAAAAAAAACAAGAGTTTCAAAATGTTTCCTATTTAAAACTTGACTCTTCTGTAGTTTTAAATAGGAAAAAATATGGAAACTCTTTGGTCATTTTTGAGAGCAATGCTAATGGTCTAATCAGATTCAATGGATTATGCTAAGCTATGCTAAAAGTGGTAGCGCTAGACCTGGAGATCAGCTGAATGGATTTTAAAATGGTCAAATGAAATGTTTAACTCTAGGGGAGCTGGAAAATGAGCCTCTTTTAAAAAAAGTGGAGTGTCCCTTTAAAGTTAAACATTTGTGACACAAGCAGCACATATGATAATTCATTTCACACATGCAGCACATAATTATAATTCATTTAGTATAAGATTTAGCACTACATATTTTTACATTTATACCATGGTTTTCTATGCATACATGCAGTGTTACATAATGGTACATAACAGTTTTATTCAAGTTCAAGTGTTAAGTGCACACGCACCATCACACACACGGTGTGACTGCCATTTTCAGGTTGCATCTGGAGGTCTGAAATTACCTCTGTCCTATTGTGTTTTGCTATAGTTTTAATAGACACACTGCCTTTAAGCTCCTCCCACTTTCAGTTTGACCCTAAGATGCAGACATCCAAATAATATATTTATAAAAACTGCATGTTTCAGACCTGTGAGCACCAGTATGATACATTTTAGCTTGATGCATGATATTCAGATTTCACATAATGATGTAACTTAAAATTAATTTGAGGAAGTTATGACTTATCAACCTAATTCCTCAATGCATTCAACTGATCAGATAACTCTCTTTCGTAATCCCATTGATAGGCCACATTATTGAATAGCACAACAGTCAGCTGTGAAACACAATTAAATAGCCTCTCCAAGACTTATATTGATCTGGCGAATCTATATTTTTGTCCACCAGTTTAAAAAATTTAAGGGGGAAGCAGCGCTGTTTTAAAGATCCATGCCTGCATTGATTAATAGCCCTCTATTAAAACTGGGCTCCCTTTGACCCATGACCTTCCACACCCCAGCAGACCATTTCGAACCCTCTTCCCAGGGAGAAGGGGCTTATTTGGGGATGTCTGGTTGTGGGGGGTGTCAATAGATCAATGAGATGCATAGTCTCGGGGTCTGGAGAGCTCTACATATATGCATGGCCATTGTGTGGACACTGAAGGGGTGTTAAGCGGAACAGTGAACCTGCATCTGTGTGCTGAGACAGGGGACGAGACACTTTTAAAAAGCAGAAATTACGTTCAAGGTCTAACGTGTGAATTTAGTGTGTAAAGTCCTAATTTAACACATATGACATGATATAACCAAAGTATATATTTTTTCTATATAGGCATTCTGATAATTTCAGCGTTGTTTAAGTTTTCCAAATTCTTTTTTTTGCAAACTACCACACACCGTCCTATTGGATTCAAGAGCTGAGTTTTGTAGCTTTAGTGGTAACTCAACATGGTGTCTATTATCATAATATCATGATACTCCGATTGGTTGTACATATAATAATATTAACATTTCCCTCAGAGTGCTGTACAGATAAATCTAGCTCTACTACCTCAGTTATTTAATACAGCAGTTATATTGAATATTTTATTATAATACATGAATATACTTGATGATGATCATCTCTGCTTCATCCTTTTGTTTGTCTTTCATTAGCCCCTCCAGAGTTCATCCAGTGGCCGCAGTCTGTGTCTAAGCCAGCAGGGGGCAGTGCTGTATTCACTTGTGTTGCTCAGGGAGTCCCTGAACCTCACATTATTTGGCTTAAGAATGGAAAGATACTCACACCTGGAGATAATGTCAAACTCACTAACAATAACAGGTACACACCTATTCATATCAGGCTCCTATGAGGAACATGCAAACTTATAATTGCAATGCACAAAGACTTAACAATCAAACCTACTGTGATACATTTATTGATTTAATGAGAAAAAATATGCATTTTAATGTTTTGACCTACTTACATAAAATATAGTTGTGATGTGCTGTATGAAACCATTATGCTTATCTGAATTTTTAGCTGTCTTAAAAGGAAAACTATGGAAGCCCGTTTCCGCCATGTTGTAAAAAAATTAAATAAAATTCTGACTTTACATCTCAGAATTCTGACAGAATTATGTCTTTGTATCTCAGAATTCTGACTTACATCTCAGAATTCTGACTTTATTTCTCAGAATTCTGAGATATAAAGTCAGAATTTTATTTAATTTTTTACAACATGGCGGAAATGGGCTTCCATAGAAACGGGCTTCCATAGAAAACACCACCGTTTTTCAATATTTTACTATGTAACTTCTTAGACAAATGAATACATATTTTTTTTTATGTGTGCACTTAATCTTTGTACAGGGTGTTGTGAATGTATTAGCATTTAGCCTATAGCCCCATTCATTCCTTATGATCCAAACAGGGATGAATTTAGAAGCCACCAAACACTTCCATGTTTTTTCCTATTTAAAGACTGCTACATGAGTAGTTACATGAGTAACAAAATACAACTTTTGTTTGGAGCCATAGGAATAAATGCGGCTAAGCTAAATGCTAACACATTCAAGAAGCACTGTACAAGGATTAAAAGTGCACGCATGTATTAATTCATCTAAGTTGAGGTAAAACATAAAATATTGAAAAACAGTTTTTTTCCTTTAATCTTTTCAGCTATTTGAATGGATGCTATTCCAACTACTTACACAAGATGTCACTGTTCACTTTCGGTCTGGCATCTTTTATTGTGTGTTTTTATAACACTTTTAAATAATCTTAATATATACACAGACACATTCAATTTAGGTTAGCACATCTTAACCTAAATTCTTAATTTTTTTAATTTATTTTTAATTTCACCCTTTAAGATCAAACAGTGGCAGACCACTGTATAACGTCTGTTGAAGACTTGCTCTTTATATAATCTAATGTTATGTTAAATTTTTTATTCATAGGGTTATGTATTCATTTCATGTATTATCTATATTTTAAGTTTAAGTTTTTCATATGTCTGTACTCATAAGGATTCACAGTACAGCTTCTTTTTAATAATGCAAATAGTGAAAAGAGCTATAGAAATAAATTTAAAATTGAATTAAGATTATTTTACCATTTTTATTATGTCTTATTTCCCATATTTGATTTTTTTAGCACCCTAGCAGTGACTCGCATCACGTCCGAAGATGAGGCGATATATCAGTGCATCGCTGAAAACACGGCCGGCACTAACCAGGCCAGCGCTCGCCTAGCTGTCTCCCCTGCCAAAGATCTGCCAGATCCCCCTCAGGGTCTAAAAGCTACAGCTCTGTCTAAAACAACCCTACAGCTCTCCTGGACTCAACCGCCCGCTGAAGTCACCGACTCCATCATTGGATACGTGCTGCACATCCGCAAATATGGTGGTAAGTGTCTTCCACTGGAAATCTAGTGTTTTTCTGCTACAACACTACTGTGTGTGGTTAAAGCTTGTGTTTCTCTTTTAAAATTAACAGTAATACAACATATTGGCTTTTCTTTCCAGAGCCTGATAGTAAAGAGTTACAGGAAGCGGTGATTAAAACTACATTTCAGCATGACCTCACAAATCTTGAACCTGCCACCACTTACTCCATCTACCTGAAGGCTTATTCTCCTCTGGGAGCCAGTGAACAGTCCAGCATTGTTGTGGCCACAACACTAGGGGGCGGTATGTAGTCATAGAACCTGGGATTTGCTTTACTCTTTAAGACAATTCCTAACACTATCAACACACCCCATAAACATATATCTCTCGCCCCATCTGTTTCTTTGAGTTATGTCAGCATTTTGTAGCTCTGTCTGTCTGTTCTGATGTCCTTTAGTGTGTCCACATCTCTTTGTGAATGGACCTGCTTACTCCCAGACATCTGCTTAATGTATCATGTGGCTTGTCTTGTGCTTTGCTTGAACAATTAATTATCTCTCTCTCTCTCTCTCTCTCTCTCTCTCTCTCTCTCTCTCTCTCTCTCTCTCTCTCTCTCTCTCTCTCTCTCTCTCTCTCTCTCTCTCTCTCTCTCTCTCTCTCTCTCTCTCTCTCTCTCTCATCTTTTATCTACCTTATCCAGTTCCCAGTCCACCTACATTCTTCACCAAAGCAATAAATACCACGGCAGTCCAGGTCTTGTGGGAGCTGCCAAATAAGCCTGGCAAAACCGAGGGTTTCCGACTGACCTACCGCAGGGTCCCCAACGGAGTGATGCAGGGGCCAGTTCAGTTGCCCTGCCATGTCAACGCACACACCATTTCTCATCTTGGTGAGGGTCATCCAATGTTTTTCTGTGTTTGTGCTTTATAGTTTCATACAATATACCAAAAATTAAGTCGACTTCAGAAAGAAGTTTGCAGATTGTATGTGGTGCTGATGTCTCGTTTCAAGTGCTTGTTTATCTACGCAAGCTGTTACACCGTCACCGAAGTGTTTGTAAAAAAAAGTAAAAATATTCCCTGTCCCAGCCCAAGCAGAAGAGCGGTGTCGTTCGTACACAACAACATTCATCATAAGCAACAGAGCGAATGGAAAAGGCTCCTAGAGGAACATTTCCAAGTACTATTACGTGACATGTGTCATAACTTTTCAGAGAAATGATAACGTAAAACAAGAAATGGGAACTCGCACAGAAATGAGAAAATCCACATATTGATGAAAACTTGCTAGTTAGTAGGGACTTCCACTGTCAGAAAAAATGGCCAAAAGTGGTCCCTAGCTTTCACTGGGGTGGTACCCTTAAATAAAGAAACACTTTTTGGTTTTGGCTCGATCATTCAAAAAAGATTTGAGTTTGATTAATTATATTTTTACACAAGCAACACACACATCTCTGCTACAAATGAACATTTGAAGTTTATTTCTAGTACTTACCATTTTTTGACAAATACACCAAACGTTGCAACGTTACAGTGCAAACATTACAACTTACCCCATAGGTGGGGTTCATTGTAACAGGCAGGGGGTTAGTTGTAACACTTGCTAAAAATTAAGTTTGCAGGCAAATATTTCAATACTATTTTGTCTATATACTTGAAGTGGATATTGTTTATATATCTGTCTATAATCAACAGGTATCTACACTGTATTCATTCATCCCAGCCCTTTTCTAACAATCGTTCAAATGTCTAAATATTTGAGAAAAAGCAGCACAATAATGACAAAACATTGTTTATATGTGACCCAGTCTGTAATAATCATACAGTTTTGAAATCAAATTTTGAGATAATAAACAAAAATAAATTTGACACATGATTTTTTTATAAGACAGGCACATTTATTTTGTTGGCAGCCAGCAATCATTTGTGTGTAGCCTATTTAAAACAACGGCAGGAATTATGCTAACGTTAGCAGTTTTCATATCGTAAGTGCTGAGGGGTTAGTTGTAACATAGCGTTACAATTAACCCCGCTGGGTCAAAATATTTTCAAGCCCACCAACAATGTTGCTAAGAGCTGCAGACATATTTTAAAACGATGCTATGTTTTAGTCAACAAGACACTGATTAATATGACATAGCATTGGATTTGGTATCTTACACACCCAACTTAGAAACCGAAAAAACATATGATGAAAAAAATTACTTACATGCCACCAAAACACTCGTTCATCAATAACTCTCTTGAAAAACATTATACATTTCCAATAATTTGCGGGAGATCATCTTTTGGCACCGTGAAAAAAATACCAGAAAAACAAAACACTCAGCTTTGTGCAACAATGTAAACGGGTTATAACTAACACTTTTGTACTTCAAAGGTACATATTAATACCAAATGTATATACATATATGGATAATGGCACGTATTAGGAGCTTTTTTAAAGGGTACAGCCCCATCTTTGGACCATTTTGTGACCATTTTTCTGAGTGTACATGATTCCTCAGAAAAAACAAAACCAGTTCAGTATATGTGTTGAATGCAGAATTAACTGTGATTGATGTGCATTGTTTGTAATGCTGTGTGCATTTCTTTCTCAGACAACGGAGCTGTGTATGAAGTCAAACTAGTGGCTTACAATGGCAATGGAGAGAGCGACTGTTCGAAGAAACTGGTTTCACTGGCTGAAGATGGAGCTACTAGTTCCAAAACCAGTGCAGGTATATAAGAAAAATTGTTTACTTGAATGTGTTTGGTGGCAATATTTCACCAAGTATGATGGGCTATCGCTACATGTATATGAATTACATGATATGCTGACTCATTAATTGTTTACAGTTCACTACATAATAAATCAAAAGTAGATAAATATGTTAGTTGCGATTGCTGTGGTAAACAAACAAATAGTTAAAGGGATGGTTCACCCCAAAATGAAAATAATGTAATTAATGACTCACCCTCATGTTGTTTCAACTCGTAAGACCTCCATTCATGTTCGGAACACAGTTTAAGATGTTTTAGATTTAGTCCGAGAGTTTGTTGACCCTTCCTTGAAAATCTACATACGGTATACAGTCCATGTCCAAAAAGGTAATAAAAACATCATCAAAGTAGTCCATGTGACATCAGTTGGTTGAAAGTTATACAGGAGGTTGTATATGATGAACAAGCAGTTACTCTTCAGGTGCTTTGAGGCTAGCAAGTGCAAAGGTAGAAACTAGATCACTACTCACTAAATAAGGAGTGAATCAAAACATTCATTTGGAATTTGCAAGTTTACCTAGCATGATGGCTAATTAGCGATTAGCAAGCTAATAATATAATACACATTCATTCATGAATAAGAGTACCATTTCATTTTTTAATGTTTAATCTTCAGTGCTGTGAACTTGCTCAGCCAGCTATCCATCGAGTTGTGTGTCATCATCTTACTCAAACATTAGAGTGTCCGTGCTCAACTAAAAGCAGAGACGGCATCTTTCTAGGTGAACCGAACAACGATGTAATGATTCAGTTTGATTCCTAAGACAAGACGATGCTTACCCGACTGGCCAATAGGAACGTGGCCCCGCCCATGACACAATTTTTACAGAGAAAGCAAAATCCTGACACGAGAGCAAGAAATTGCATCGAGAGCAAAGAAAAGCGTTTTGATAGAAACACTTTTTTTTTTTTAGAGAAAATGTTTTCACACTAATAGCAAAAAACATATACTTGAGAGATTTTTTTTCTCAGAAATAATTTTAAAAATTTCAAATTGATATTTTTTATGTTCTATCATGAGAAAATACTTTCTCTCAAAACTTTATTTTTGTCTCAAATATTATTATTTTTTGCTATTGGTATGAAAACTTTTTCTCTCAAATATTCTTTTTTTTTCTCATGAAATGCTTCTTTGCTATCAGTGTGATAACTTTTTCTTTCAAATAGTTTTATTTCTCTCAGATCATTTAATTTATCGCATGTAATAAAGACGCATATCTCGCTCCATACAGATGACATATGACGCGGCTGACTTGTTATCTGGTCCGCCCCAGCTGTTTTTTGGGGGTTATTTTGTGCGCCCGGGCTTCGTTTACAGTCTGAGGGAGACGCACACTGTAAGTTTGAAAAAAAAACTTTGCAAACATGTCTGAGGATAACTGTCATCCGCGTCACTGCAGTCACGTGACTTTAGTCTTGCGCATGTGCTTCACAACAGGACCAGAAGAGAAGACAATGCTGAATAAAGTCGTAATGTTAGACCAAATATATTTTCGATGCTTCAACACATTCTAACTGACCCACTGATGTCACATGGACTACTTTGATGATGTTTTTATGACCGGTGATTCAATAATGACATTATTTTTATTTTTGGGTGAACTAACCCTTTAAATAGACGTTATTATGCAATATTCATACGGGTTGGGAGTCATGATTAAATGTGTTATTTCGTATTTTACCATAGTTTTGAAATGTTTATCAAGTGTATCCATCATGTTCATTTGTTCAGGGGAGGAGTCCCAATGTGACTGCAGGGGCGTGGAGAGTTCCCTGAGCAGCATTGTTATAGGCATTCACATTGGCTTGGCTTGCATCATTTTCTGTGTCCTTTTCCTCATGTTTGGATATCGCCGCAGGTAACTTATTGAACTATACTAAAAATACGCACCTTATTCACTTAAAATATACTTAGATGATTCTTTTTTTTTTTTTTTTAGTTTTCTTTGCAGTAAGGGGACACAGGACAGCTGGTCTGTCCCACAGGGTGGAGACGGACACCACACTCAAAGCAATAACATCCCTAAAGAGGCAGTAACACGGCCTGCTCAAGGGATTGAATTAGTGCCACAGGTAAACATCATCAGTTTGCATCATCTCTGCATTATGATTGAGAATAAACAGCATATGTTTCCACCTATCACATATGGTGTTTTTTATTGCTTCTTGGATCTATTTTTAAACCCATTTCTGATATGCTGTGATATTTTTTTAAGGAATGTACAAGATCTTTAGCTCTAGTATGACTGTGGGAAAACATTTTTGCCTTTAACTATTAGATTTAATCTCACCATCATCACGTCATATGCACTGCATCATAGAAATGATCCTCTTTAGTGGCCCACCACTTTCCTCCTCGTGGATCCTCTTTCAATTTGTTGCCAAATATAGCACATTTATTTTTCCTCTAAGCCTTTTTCTTTTTGGCTAACACCATTTATCAACAGTAGCAAGGTTTATTATTAATATCTAAGTGAAAATCTATCCGCCTTCCCCACTGAAACTCCCCTGATGGTTTGTGAATGAGTAACATGTCACACTGACTCTCGTTTTTTGTTTTTTTTTCAGGGTCAAAATGCAGATCGCCAGGCCCAATGCCAGGTTCTTATAGAGCAGCACTCATCCAATCTGCCAGGCACAGGCACTGGCTAACACTTTACCCTTCATCCTAGAGATCAAAATCCCTGTGGTTCCTCTGCCTGGCCTGCCCACCAAAGTCCCCTTTAATCCCATTCATATCTGCCCTTTTAACAAATCTGCTGCTAGTGTTTAGGGTGTTATTGATCCTGTCTCATCTACTTTAGAAAGCCGGAGTCCCTTAATATTTGTACGCCAAATGATAGCCTTAGGAGGGACTGTAGACCATTTTAGTTGATTTAACTATAAGACCTTTATGTTTTATTACCAAAGGACTTTCTGCTAAAACCAAAACTTTCCCTTTGCATCGTGTCCTCTGGTAATGAAATGTAGCCATACTAATAATCCAACCATTTTAATAATCCATCTACAGTTCTATAAAAAACTCCAAAGCAAGATTTAGTGAACTACATGAACAATGCTGACCCAAAACATCTTTTCAGTTGAAATGACTGAAGGGAACAGAGGTCTGTTCCCTTTATTAGCCTTAGCTCGGAAATGCCAAGATAAATGACGTGGCCTTGCTTGTGCGTTTCGCGTTTGGTTGCGCGATTCCAAATAAATAGATTGTTATATGTTTCACCGTGCATGCCTAGAGGCAGGACAGCCCAGGGGAACCATAAAGGTGACTGATTCTTTCCACCTTCCTGTTTCCTATCCCTTAATACTCACCAAAAGCTGTGTACGTCCAAAGATAGCTACCTCAGAATGTTATGCCGTGGCCAACATATCAGCTTTCTGCTGATAAAGCACGCCTACCTCAGCCAAAAAGATTTACAGATACCTTCTGCTCGTCCCAGTGCCTGTGCCAGCTGCCTCCAGAACCTCCATTCGGGTACCCGTCTGGTCGACTGCCATGGAGAGTGTGACCAAGGCTTGGATAATTGCTGCCCATCCTCTGGCCAAAAAATATTGCCTTAGCAGACAAAAGCTGCCGGGGAAACTCCTCCTCGGTTTTTCGAACTCCTTAAAAATGTGTTAATGCTGAGATATATACTTTAAAAACACCTTCGATGGGATAGTAGCTTGGATTCATGATGACTTGGCCAACTTCAAACCACTGATGTTGCTAAACTCCAAAGAATAAGATGAAAAGCAGGATTTCGTTCAAAGATTGTGATATGGAAAGTATGGACCTTCAAGAATTTGTCTGTTACCATGACATATATGGCTAATGAGATGAGTTCAGGCCTTTCCATGGAGATACCACAAAAAACCAAAAGGATACTCTTAGGATACTCGTAATTTGCTTTCACCAAGGAATTCTTGATGGCATCAAGAGGATGTTTATCCAAAGTCAAACAAGTGCTTCTTTTCCAGCCAAACCAACTGGTCTTTTCTCCAGATGCCAAATCGGTTGCCATGGGAACTTGAAGGAGCTGTGAGGTGATGGTTGATTTGAGAAGCCTCTGTGTTTCTCCTCGCCAAACAAATGGGCATGGCAGCAGATTATCCAAAAATGCTTTAGATATGAAAACCAAGCTTTATGATATCCAAAGATGTAAAGATGTTTAAGGTTTTCACTTCTTTAGATAAACCTAAGCCGTTGTGTTGATGTTTTGCAGTTCGTGTTTAAAGGGAAGTCGCAATAGAATCTATTTTATTCATGGGATCCAAAATAATGAGTTTTAAATGTATAAGCCGGTCAATTGCCAAACTTTACCCATCTTCCCTTTTTTGACATCGAACTGACATATTTTTGTTGGCTTTTAACGTTTAAATGATAACCAAAATGAAAATGGGATATATTTTCAAGGAGATTTTATATGTTGATACAAGAGAAGGAACATTTTTGTCCTCTTTATGATAATAGAGTTGAATTTGCCAAATAGTAGAATAATAATAATAATAATACCAAATACCTCTTTCGTATTTAATATTCATTGTCTTTATATTTTGTAACACACTTCATTACCAAAGCACAGAAACATACATGTGTACATATGGATGATTTCATTTACAGTATGTGTCAATACATAAATGTGTGTGTGTGTTTCCCAGACAGCAAATGACTCTGGGCCGGATCCGCACTGGAGCTGCTGACTTCCATGCGGATCTGGCCCGGAATCGTCTGCTGTTTGGGTGGTGATTGGACAACAGTAAGTCAAACCTGGGGTCATTTGAGGTCAAAGATATCATGTCAAAAAGAGTCAAGGGAACTAAGTCGATACAGTAAAATTTGAACAGAACCAAAGAACTTGACTTTTTACTGATATGTATCAAGAAACATGTAAACATGCTTTGTTTTATTGTATAGAGCTGGAATCTGCTTTCCTAAAGATGCCTATACTTTACTTCAGGTTGATCTTTTAACACAATGAGTGTTAAATGTTTACCCACAATCACTGCTGTCATGTTGAATTTCAAAGAACTGAAATAGATTTTAGATTTTTAGCTGGATGGCGTGATATGTGTATTGTGGTAAACCTTAGATTGCTCGTATTTTAAACACAATGTTTGGTTCTTTTTGTAGGACTTTTCTTATACTCTGTTTCACAATGTTGTCATGGTACCTACCTTGGTTTGGAAAGATGGCAAATATTATTGTTCCTTTTTTTGTAATATTATTAATAATATTTTAATTATTGTGTTTTTATTTTTCCATTTTGATAAACAATTTATTTTTATTTCTCTTTAGCAGACGAACGAGAATATGAAAGTAATTGTTAGGAACGTTAAAAAAAACTGTGGGCCAAATGCAGCGGGTAATATTTGAGATTTACAATGTTTTTATAGCTGAATTTCTGTAAATCATCCATCTGAGTTCCATCATACGATACATCTGTTTGCATTGTGACCCACTGATTAGAAAAAAACATAGTTGAGACTTAGAGTTTAAGGGCTAGAACCAATGAAGATAAACAATGCTTTAACATGTACTTGTCATTTTTACCTGAGAAAAGCTTTAAACACTTTGAGACTGTGATGTCTTCAACCAAAAAGACAGAGAAAGAGACTGTTTTCCAGAAATTGGAAAATTACAGAGCTGCCATAAATGAGGAATACAGTAGATTAAGTACTGTCTCTATAAAACAAATGTTGATTCAACTTAAAAAAGTAAGTTATGGTTGCCTTCAAATGTTTTGTTAATTCAACTTAATTTTAAATTAGATTAAAATTTTAAGGCAACAAGGTTACTTACTTTTCTAAATCGAACAGTTTAGCAACACAACATATTTTTCAATACAGTTTTCAGGTTTCCACATTATAAAATATCTGTGTCTGTGAAACTTGATTTTCTGTGTAAGGCTAAATGTACAGAATTGATCTTTCTGCACAATAAGATGCGTAGGCGAAGTTTGTATGGGATCAAACTGCTATTCAAAGCACATTTACTGCAGTCTAATTGGCATTCTGGAATATAGATTATGTCATCAAAAATGTCAAGAGATCAGACCCATGAGTGTTTGCATTGCATCCTTTATTGTTTTACTAACTTGTACACCAGCTGAATTCACAAGTACCTACTTGAGGCTTCTTGATGAATTCCTTGTTTAGGGTGAGATCATGTCTGTCATCACGTCGCAACCAATGGGGCTGTCTTTAACAAGATTTTCTTGCTTACATCTCTCTTGATTAAGGTGACTTTTGTAATAGCACAGTCTCTGATCTCTGGTTCTCCTCATTTGTTCAAATTCCAGGACGCCTGAAACCAAATAAAAACAAAGAACAAGAAAACATCTGTTTGCCTATTTTTTCATGTAGATATTATTCATGGCGATATATTTTAGATTTGACTGCAAACTATTGCTTTTATTGATCTATGAAACAATCGAACACCCAGATGTAAACAAACTGGACATCTGACTGAAAGATGATCAAGAACATTGATATCTCTGAAATTATGTTACAGAGTGATCCTACTGAAGAAAAAATAACATTTCATGATGATTGACCGTGTCAGCAGTGTCAGTCCATCACCTTCATCTCCTGTTCAAAACACAAAAAGCTTGCTAACATTTATCTTTCCTTAGCTGAAGATGCTCAAAGATGCTCTATTGGGTTGAGATCTGGTGACTGTGGGGGCCATTTTAGTACAGTGAACTCATTGTCATGTTCAAGACACTAATTTGAAATTTGAGCTTTGTGACATGGTGCTTTATCCTGCTGGAAGTAGCCATCAGAGGATGGGTACACGGTGGTCATAAAGGGATGGACATGGTCAGAAACAATGCTCAGGTAGGCCATGGCATTTAAACGATGCCCAAAGTGTGCCAAGAAACATCCCCCACACCATTACACCACCACCAACAGCTTGCACAGTGGTAACAAAGCATGATGGATCCATGTTCTCATTCTGTTTACGCCAAATTCTACCATCTGAATGTCTCAACAGAAATCGAGACAAATCGGACCAGGCATAATTTTTCCAGTCTTCAACTGTCCAAGTGTGCTGTTTTGGTGAGCTTGTGCAAATTGTAGCCTCTTTTTCCTATTTGTATTGGAGATGAGTGGTACCCGGTGGGGTCTTCTTCTGTTGTAGCCCATCCGCCTCAAGGTTGTGCGTGTTGTGGCTTCACAAATGCTTTGCTGCATACCTCGGTTGTAACGAGTGGTTATTTCAGTCAAAGTTGCTCTTTTATCAGCTTGAATCAGTCGGCCCATTCTCCTCTGACCTCTAGCATCAACAAAGCATTTTCGCCCACAGGACTGCCGCATACTGGACGTTTTTCCTTTTCACACCATTCTTTGTAAATCCTAGAAATGGTTGTGCGTGAAAATCCCAGTAACTGAGCAGATTGTGAAATACTCAGACCAGCCTGTCTGGCACCAACAACCATGCCACGCTCAAAATTGCTTAAATCACCTTTCTTTCCCATTCTGACATTCAGTTTGGAGTTCAGGAGATTGTCTTGACCAGGACCACACCCCTAAATGCATTGAAGCAACTGCCATGTGATTGGTTGATTAGATAATTGCATTAATGAGAAATTGAACAGGTGTTCCTAATAATCCTTTAGGTGAGTGTATGCTTGTCAAGAACTCATACCTTGAGACAATACCTATAAGAAACTGCATGTCTGTAAGACCCTGTTTACACCTGGTATTTCGGTAGATCGGATCACAAGTGGATGACACTAAATACAGGTGCTAACGGTGTGTGTAATGTTTTGAGCTTGTCGACTTTCGACCACATTCAGAGATAGTCAAAAAAACATTTGGCCAGTTTGCTTTTGTGGTGTAGATGCTCATATGTTTGAACATCCACAAAAGGTCGTCTATACTCTCTTATTAATCTAATATTCGATATTCGACAAATACGACTTCCGGAAGACGAACACAAAATCCTGGACGGGATGCGTCCAGGAAGAATGGCACGTTTGGTCACCCTATTATTGATAAAACTTAAGCAAGTGGTCTCTTGTGGTCCCTTGTTTTTTTACGACTTGCCCATAGACCATCCCCTTAAAGTAATCAGGACAGAACGGGAATGTGTCTCTCTCGTCCATTTGTGATCCGATCGACTAAAACAAATTTTATTTTTGGAGGCTCACGAGAATCTCAATAAGTTCTGTGTATACACTTTATATTTCGAAATAATGTCTTTTTACACTAATTTCTTTGCATATTTCTCATGCTTACTCCTGCTTTATTTTTCCTCCTGTTTTAATCCATTTTTTCATTAGGTTGTTGATTCCGAAACACAATACTGTATCATGCACATGCTTTTACATCAACCATCATGCTTTGTCTCAAACATGAACATGCTCACACACACACACACATACTGTACGTACCTAGAAAGCTACAAAGACTCTCGACCCTTTTGCTGTTGCCATGGAAACCTTACCCTGCAAACCCTGCCTGTCTCCACCCAAGAGATGTCCCTTGATGTGACACCACATGTTTTTTTTTGTCATGCCACAGACCTACAGTATTACTGGAAGATTTTCTTTTATTCTTATGTTTTATTTTAAGGTACGTAATATTATCAATGGAAACAGCACATGGCTTTAGAGATCTCATATTAAAGCAATAAATCATTAATTTTTTTGTTTGCTTAGTGAGTCATACATTTATAACACATTTGTGTCTTCTTCACTGATATTATTTTGTTTTCTTTATTGCTTTTAGTATTTGCCCAAACCAATTTCAGTCACCTAATAACTTTATGCTCCTGCCTATCAGCTCAACACCGTCTTTGTATTGTTCAAGTCTATACAGTTATTAAGAAGAAAAACTGTTGCCATGTTCTAATGGTGAGGGCTTCAGTAATGTCCTCATTAAATGATGAGCACATCGTTCCTCCAGCTGTGACATAAAACCGGCAAAAATCAGCACAAGCAATGAATCAAATGACATTTAGGAGTATAATGCAGACTTCTAAATAGTGCTGATCAAATATATAGCCTATATGTTATATATGTTGTGGTTTTGGCTGTTGTACTCATTACAGTGTCTGATTTAAAGTAATCACACATTTAAAAAGATTAGGTTAATGGTGATTCAAACAAAACCAGTTGATTGCTATTAACATGCCTTTAAGTGTAAGCTAAAAGTTTCTGTATATGCCAGCAACACTACATTATTTTGTATTCATGCATAATACTAGTGTTATAGTTCTCGAGACCGGTCTCGGTCTCAAGACCACTTTTTAAAGGTCTTGGTCTCGTCTTGGAATCGACCGCATTTTTACTCGGTCTCGTCTCAGTCTCAGACAAAGAGGACTCTGGATTTTATTTCAAGACCGGTCAAGACCACAACTGATGGCACACTGCAAAAAATGATTTTCAAGAAAAAAAATCTTAGTATTTTTGTCTTGTTTCAGTAAAAATGTCTAAAAATTCTTAAATTAAGATGCTTTTTCTTGATGCACAAAACGACTCAAGAAAATAAGTCTAGTTTTTAGGGCAAAAATATTAAATTGTGCATAAAACACATTTTTTTCTTGAATTTAGTGTTTAAGAAAAAGGTTCAAGATTTTTTTTCTTACCCCATTGGCAGATTTTTTTGCTTGTTTTATTCACAAAATCACTTAAATTTGATATTTTTGGTATGGAAACTAAACTTATTTTCTTGGGTAGTTTTGCTAAAAAAAAAGCATCTTAATTTAAGAATTTTTAGATATTTTTACTGAAAACAAGACAAAAATACTAAGAATTTTTTTTCTTGAAAATCATTTTTTGCAGTGCACATCACAACTTCATTTTTTATCATTAATTTTATGCAGTTTATTCAGGTTTTGCATATGATGTTGGCATTGTTTAAGCATTGTTTAAGTTTCTCCCAATGACAGTTTTTCTAATTTTATTTTACTAAAAACCCTGCATTGTGTTAAGTGGATGGCAAGCCATGGAAAGACAGTTCAGAATAAATGTTTAAGTTGATTTCAGCTCTTTAGTGTTTGTTCACTTTTATTTGCTTATAGACAAAGATTAATTCCCACATATCTATATCTGCAATGCCTTTGATTATTTTATCAACTTCTCTGATGGCACACACACACACACACACACACACACACACACACACACACACACGCACGCACGCACACACACACGCACGCACGCGCACGCACGCACGCACGCACATGCACACAGACAAGAAGTGCCTAATCATATGCATATTCCACATTTTATCATAAGTGTTTTACAGTTTTTCTGAATTGCTAAAACACATTTTTTGAAACCATCACTCATTTTCTCAAAACCTTAAACACAAATCCCAATTTTAAACAAAATTAACAGAACCCCTGACTCTTCTAGCAAAATCAAACAATTGCTTCAAAACCATTTCACTTGTACTCAAAATCAAACTAAGCTTTCAAATCATACACACATAAATCTATAATATAAAACACTACAGAGCAGCCATTAGACACTACCTTAAAAAATGGAAACACAACATCCAGGAGATCTGCTTACAGAAATACATGTTTACATAACAACACACTTGACAAATACTGTAAAAAAATCTCTATTACTGTAATCACAAGTTTAGTTCAGTGAATATAGTGACTACTTTACTGTAAGTACTGCAAATAATAGTAAGTTTTCAATATTACTGTAAGCAGCACTTGTATTTTGTAAAAAGTCATCAATCCAACTGCAAATTTTGCCAATTGCATTGTCTCTGGTGTCCTTTTCTTCCTCATACTCTTCATCTGCCTCTCAGACTGTTTCCAATTCACACAATTGGTAAAAAATACCATTAGATAAAAGTGTGTAGAATTTTGAGTTGTTGTGTTTACTAGATGATAAAGGTGTTTTAGTTGTGTTCAACTTTTGCCTGCCTGTGTTTAGCATTTATAAAACAAGTGCATTGCAGTGTGAAATGTGTGTTTTAGTGAGAAGTTTGTGTTTAGAATTTTGCAAAAAGAGTGCATGATTTGACAAATGCGTTTAGGCCACTATGAATTTGGTTCAGAGATTGGGGTTTAGTGTTTTAGCAATTCAAAAAAACTGTAATGCAGTGACTTGCACTGGTCTTGGTCTTGACTTGGTCTGTCTTGGTCTTGACTCGGTCTCGACCCTTTAAAGTCTTGGTCTTGTCTCGGTCTCGGCCTGTCTTGGTCATGACTTGGTCTTTTTTGCCATAAAAAATATTGTGACCCAATGTATTGTTGGCTGTTGCTACACACATACCAGTGCCACTTATTTTTTGTGTAATCCATATGTGGATTATAGTTTTTATGAATTGCTAACATTTTAGTCAGATTTTTTTTAATTTAAATAACTAAATTCACAGAACCCCTGACTCTTCCAGCAAAACCAACCAATCCCAACAAATCATACACACATAAATCAATAATATAAACGCAACAAATCATCCATTAAACACTACTTAAAAAAATAAAAAATAAAACGCTCATACAAAAAAATATATGTTTGTTGTATATAACACAATTGACACATACAAATTTCTAATACTGTAATCACAAGTTTAGTTCAGTGAATAAAGTGAATACTTTAATTACTGCAAGTGATAGTAAGTTTTCAATATGTGTGTATGCAGCACTTGTATTTTGTAAAAATTCAGCAATTCAACTGTAAACATTTGGCAATTGCATTGTCTCTGGTGTCCTGCTCTTCTTCATACCCTTCCTCTGCCTCTCAGACTGTCTCCAAACCATACAATTGGTAAAAAAAAATCATTGGAAAAAAGTGTGAACAATTTTCAGTTGTTGTGTTTACTGGATGATAACTGTATTGTAGTTGTGTTCAACTTTTGCCTACCTGTGTTTAGCATTTTGCAAACCATGTGCATTGCATTGTGAAATGGGTTTTATGGTGACAAGTTTGTGTTTAGAGTTTTGCAAAAAGAGTGAATGAGTTTTGCAAACAGTGTCTACCTAAACCTTTAGGTTATTTTTTAAAAAGAGTACATTATTTGACAAAAGACCAACTGGGAAATTGATTAAGAGAATTGGGTTTAGTGTTTTAGCAATTCAGAAAAACTGTAAAAGTTAGCAGAGATTTGTTGGTATACATACTTTAGATATATGAAGTGAAAGCTCAGATTATACAAAAATGGCTGTTGAAGAAGCTGCCTAATTATTATTATGGGTGTTGTGGGGAACAGAGAAAATAGATAAGATGTCCATGGCATGAGGAGCCTTCATTTATTAGCCTACGTACAACCTCTCTCAGAAATCAAGTGCCTTTTTGAATCCAATTTCATTTTACTCATGTGTATCCGCCTGAGAGAGAGAGAGAGAGAGAGCGAGAGAGAGAGAGAGAGAGAGAGAGAGAGAGAGAGAGAGAGAGAGAAACCTTTATTACAAATTAACACATTTTTCAGAACATCAAATGAAAGAAAAGAGAACAAGGAAAAAAGAAAACGAAAAGATAATAATAATAACAAAACAAAAAATTAAGCCAACATAGGGGCAAAGTCTTTTCGTCTTCAATAACCATACACAAAGCTCCTCCATAACACCAAATCAATGCAAAAGAAAAAAGATCATTCAAGAAATCAATAAGAATTTTAGATTTTATGGAGTTAAAAAACTGCTAGTAAATTATAACTCAACTGTCTTGCACAATTTTATGCTTCCTGGTAACATAAACAGCCATTTTAGCTTGACCTAATAAACAATTCACAAGTTGACATTTAAAACGCTTTCCCCGAATATATCTGTAGAAAAAGTCTCACCATAACACAATTCTGTAAAACAGTAAACAAAGCCTCAAGTCTAATACATTTCAAAAATGCATAAAAAAATTGTTTCTCTCTGCAGACAGAATGGACAATCATGCCCAACAACATTAGGGTTTAAAATTGAAATAAAAGCATTTACTGCAATTTACTGTAAAAATTCTCCACAGTAAATCTCCAAGCTTTTTAGTTAATGGTGACTTGTACAACGCACTCCATTCAGGGTTCTCACCCTCTTTTAAATGTAAAACATTACGCCAAGGAGTATCCACACTATTATTTAAAAACCATTCTATTCACTTTTATACATTTCTTTTCCAGAATCTGGCTTCAGCCCAATTAACATCACATCCTTACAATACATACATACAACCATACTTAACCATTCTCCAAGCAAAAGGCCTCACTTTTAGACCAATTTACTATAGTAGAGGAACACACTCTAAAATCGCTTTAAAAATTTAAGAACAAATCAACATCTTTTTGACAGGTTATTAAAATTAAAACATGATCAGCATGCTGATAATTTAAACACATTTGAATATTGTGTAATTATAATCCATACAAATCTGTTCTTAGCTTATTTAAAAACGTCTCGATTGCTAGAGCATACAGCATACACGACAAGGCCCACCCCTGCCTAACACCTCTAAAAACCTTTAAAGGAGAACATAAGTCACCATTAACTTTTAAAATACTTTTGACGTCACTGTACAAAACCTTGATTATAGAAATTAAACTGAAACCAAACGCCTCTAACACATCCCATAAATAACTGTGCTCAACTCGATCAAAAGCCTTTCTTGGTCAAGTGACAATAGACCAAAATCTAAGTTGAGACTCTTACCAAGATCCAAAATATTTCTAATAAAAGATATTTTAACAGGACACAAAAGGTCTGGTCTGGATGGATCACCTTGTTAGGAACAAGCGCAGAGGTTTTTAATTCAGGGTATGTGTAAGAGACAAACACTCAATGTCATCAGATGTAATGTATAAGGAGAAAACACTTGGTGAATCAGAAATATGTATAAAAGAAAAACTCTCAGTGTCCGTGTGTGCGATGAAGAGATGGGGGAAAAACACAAGCCAGGCGGACCACAACGACCTCCTCCAGGTAGCTCACAATGTGGGAAACACAGCCGGGCTGTAGGACATCCACAGAGACGTAAACACAGACGAAATCCTGGCGGGCACGGAGAGAGATTCCTGGCGGGGCACAGAGAGAGAGAGTTAGGCTGACGGAGTCTTCAGCTGACAAAGCGCTGGACAGCGCACGCTACTGGTCAGCACAAGCCGTTGGACAGCGCTCGGAGAGCCACAGATGTTGAGAGCGCAATACTCGACTGTGCCACACCAATCGGGAAACCAGACTGCAGTGATAAGGAGTAATCCAGCAAAGATGGAGGGCGAAGACTGGAAACTAATCAACAATAGCGTGACAACGGGGCAGGGAATCTAAGGGGCAAAGGCAGCAGAGAGCACAGATATAAATCAGATAACTTTCAAAGCTAGACAAGACTAGAACTAGACAAAGCTAGCGGGCACGGACATACTAAGACGAACTTGCAAAGAACAGAGGAAACGAGGGGAATTTAAATCAAACCGGATGGGCAAATAATAAGGATCAGGTGTGGGACGCCGGTGAGAAGAGTCAGAGATAAGGAGATCACCAGGTGGAAGGCGCGCACGTGTGGAGCTGTCAAAACAAAAACACAACACATAGTGAAACAAAGACAAAGCAGCCAATAAGACCGAAATCATGACACACCAGAAGAAACTTCTTCCAATCTATTTGCCAGACTCTTAACTTGTAGTCGCTGCACAACAAACTGACTGGTCTCCAATTTTTTATAGCCATTTTCACACAGACATTCCGGAAAATACACGGAAAAGGCATCCTGGATTTTTACGGGATCGTTTGATTTTTTGTTCATTCACACTGCCATGATTAGCCGGTATTTGCAAGGTCCCGGAAAGACACGTGACCTGAAAGTCCTGCACTCTCTTCTACGCAGCATCTGAAGTTTGCATATTATTTTTTCTCTCTCCAGAAATAACTCACATGCATTTGTGTTTATGATGAGACTATGGAGTGCGTGAACGCACAGTTCTATGCTGTTGAATGATCTCAGCTTCTGAGTGGATTTTTGACGAGCTCCCTGATCTTGTTTATATGCATTTGAAACCCGCATTTTGAGGAGCTGAACGATATATGTTGTTGGGATATGATGCGCGGGCATTTTTTTATTATAAGCCCACATGAGCACGTGATGTGATATTCTTTAATGCTGCTGAATGATCTCCGTTTCAACGCAGTAAGTGACAAGCTAACTTACCTGATATCTGCTTCAGTCCAGTTTGTTGACATTTCTCGTCGTGAATGTTGTAAATCCCTCATTTAAAGAGTTGAATCAACTTCATGTTGTCATGACACGTGCGTCCTCACTAAGGCACGTGCGTCATTGTTTGTGCGTGTCATTTATCATTTCCTGATAACTGCTTTAATCTAGTTTCTCATGGTGAATGTTTATATGCATGTTATCTCTCGTTTTAAGGAGCTGAACCATAACTTTTGTTGTGATGACGCGCACGTCAATGGGGTTTGAATGGGGTTTATGTTATTTAAGTCTCTCTTTTTCAGCAGTAAGATGAGAATCGCACTACGGCAACTTATGGGTAGCCGCCCACTGGCTAGGCTTTTGCTGCGCACCTCTAATAATTCCGGCCCGACTTCCGGCCAAAAAGACGTATAAAAGTCAACTGACAACCCATCGACTCCCGGTGCTTTCCCACATTCCATGTCTCCAAGAGCTTTTTACAACTCCTCCAGAGTTAGGGCTTTGCTGAGACCAGCGTTAACCTTTTCAGATAGATGAGGCAATTTTTCAAGGAAGACATTATCAGCAGTTTGTTTATGCATGAAACTGACTGCTCTTTTCTGAATTTCAGAGGGGTCTGACGACAGAGCTCCCTCATCAGAGCGTAGGGCATGTATAAATCTTTTTTGCCAATTTTTCTTCTCCAAACTGTAGAAAAATTTAGATTTATCCATCAATTCAGTACTCTGAAAGTGTGATCTGACAAGAGCTCCTTGTGCAACTGTATCTAGCAATTTTGCTAAAATATATATTTTTTAAATAAATCAAATTACCTGTACTATCAGCAAGCATCTGAGGCTCTACTACTTCTTTCTCAACTGTTTTCATTGAACAGGTTATGTCTCTTGTGACATTGAGAGTATATTGCTGACACAACTTTTTCATTTGAACTTTTGCAACATCCCACCACTGCTGTAAACACTGAAACAAAGATTTTGTTGCTCTAAAATGTTTCCAAAATTCTTCAAACACATCATCATGATCAGAGAAAACCACTGGACAAATTGAACAGCTTCTGAAAAGATTAACATGGTGTTTAAAAACATAAAATCTATCCAACCTTGCCAGCGAAATTAAGTTATTGTAAGCATTAGCCAAGTATATTGCATTTGAATACCATGGACATTTCTCCAAACATCAACAACCAATGAGTTTATGGGAATATGTGGTTCGACATGATTGCTATCAAGGATGCTTTCTGTACAATTAAAATCCCACATTAATAACACATTACTCAAAGTATCTAGAAAAATTATTTCCAGAGCATTGACTGGGACATTCATACTGAGCAACAACTTTCAAAAGCCTGCCTTTTACAATCTAGTCAACCTGATAAGAACAGGGAAAAAACTCCACCACTGGTTGAAGTCAAATGGCTTAAATATGCTCAATATGCTCAAATTTATGGGTTTGTAACATGTCAATTTGTCTCCAAGAGGGGGAGACCATGAGAACTGCCTCCTGCAGAGAGAGGATTGGTATATTTTTAAAGGCGGAGTCCATGATGTTTGAAAGCCAATGTTGATATTTGAAATCACCTAAACAAACACGCCCCTACCCCAATAAAATCTGGACCTTCTGTTGATAGACCCGCCCCACACATCCGCAACCCGGCATTTGATTTGATTTGATTGGCTATAAGTGTGTTTTGGTAGTCGGCCCGTCTCCTTTTCCAAACCGTTTTTCAAACATCGTGGACTCCGCCTTTAATATAAATACATGTATTCCAAATGGCATGAACGAAGATTTGTCTCTAATTAGTTTTTTATGAATGAACATCATTTTTTGTGGACTGCTTGCACACTGTGGATAAGGACAAACAATTGTTTTCCTTCATTGATGGACTTAAACATGACTTGATTGGACTTGATATCATTTGAATGTTATTGGTTGGTGTAAATATGGGTGTGTGAATGGGTGTGGCTATATAAGATTGATCACATTGCTAATTTGTTGCACACTGAAGAGGGCACACGCCGAAACGCATTTGTGCAAATAAAAAGTATTTATGCAAATAAAAAGTATTTATGCATAGTGCCGCCTCTTTCTTATCTTATGTATTAAAATGGATAGTCCATCAATTTCTCTACCCCAATCAGAATTGTGTTGTGTTTTAAAAGCAACACTATCTAAAT
Organism: Paramisgurnus dabryanus; assembly: GCF_030506205.2. Classification (NCBI taxonomy): domain Eukaryota; kingdom Metazoa; phylum Chordata; class Actinopteri; order Cypriniformes; family Cobitidae; genus Paramisgurnus; species Paramisgurnus dabryanus. The sequence goes on along the minus strand of NC_133355.1, from coordinate 16,424,203 downwards.
CCTTCATAGAAAACTGATCCTCCCCTATGTAAGATGGAATTCGCTCTCCAGCTACAGTATGTCAAGGTTATCCCAGTTTCGCGATTCATTCACCTGAGACAGACAGCACTGATATTTGATGCGCGCAACATTGACTTTTCCACCATCAGCCAGTGATCGTTTTTTATCCGGTTGATTTAATCTGCCTGGACAAGCGCGGATCAAATGACCCGTTTCCCTGCTCCAAAACATTTCATGTTGTTTCTGGTGACAAAAATAACATAATTGAATTCGTCCAGACAGAAATTTAAAGCCAGGTCAAGTTCATCCAAGTTATAGACATAACGCCTAAATGGCACAACATGTTTTAATAGCGGGCACCTGCAACTAGTTGGAATCATTTTTATTGGAGAAAGTTTGCAATTCCTGCATGTTAAATTACAACCCAATGATTCAGGTTCATCCCTTTTTTGACCCAATAACTTTTTTGAAAACATTTTTAAAGAATGACGTTCACAATTTTTGTCATTCTGAAAGCAAAAATGAATATTTATTTGACTGAATTCATACAGCATTTTATAGTGATGCTAAATTGATGAATGGGGTTTGTTCTTACCTCTTGAAATACTGGCTGTCCTGTTACATTGCACCAATCAATAACAACCTTTTTTTTCTTTTTACCTCTTCTGCAGCTGATAGCAGTACACTGCTTCAAGGTCTGTGCTGCTGTGAGAAATATTATCATTGGCAATTAAATGGTTTCTGTATAGGGAGAGAGGGTTGGAAATCACACAAAGAAAGGTTGCCACAATGGTTGTATCCCATATGTAAGGTTTTGAGTCCAAATGCAGTGAAGTTGTTTTCGATCACCTAGATGAAATCTTTATCTTACTGTAACTATAGATGTTAAATGAAATACGTTTCTGAATTGTGCTATAAAGACATTTTTTATAAAGTTGGTGCATGTTGTCACATGTTTTAAATGCAATTTGTGACCCTGTCTGTGAAATCAAGCTAAAGTCTCATAATCTGTAGGAGAATTTGAGCATCAAAGTTTGATTTTCAACCATTCGTTTCATTATGATTTTACTCAATAAATTATAAAGTTATATTTTCACAGATTATGAAGGATGATTTTATAAACTCTTCACCAAAAATGCCTTTTGCTGGGTTTTCACAGGCAGGGTTACATTTCTGTTGGTCTTTATATTTTTCCATCCATTTCTAAAAGATAAACTTAGGCTAAATGAATCTTCAGTATATGCATCACAAAAATATTCCAGGGTTTCTGTATATCTTAGTTGGTTCAGCAGGGTGCTAACAAATTCAAGGTCATAGGTTTAGACTTATGGAATGCATATACTAATAAAAAATGTATAACTTAAATGAACTGGATAAATGATTCAACACTACCCTCCACACACACACACACACACACACACACACACACACACACACACACACACACATCTTATCCCCAATCAATTCATCATCACATTTCTGTCTAATTTTGCCCCCACTCACATTTTAATTCCTTTATATCATATTCCAGCAGCATCTGGCACACACCTGCAGTCCTGCTGTTATTTGACTATCTTATTTAGGCACTGTGAAAACATTTACACTCGTCATCAGTCTGCTTTTGCCCCTTCTCATCCTCTGCAGTCTGTTCTGTCCTGCAATGGTGTGCATCCTCCTCTGTCTTCATCCTGATCAATGAAACATGCCTTCATAATGAGACTATGTGCTGTAATTACACACGTTTACACAAAGATAAAGCACGCAGAGGCAACCTGCTCGGTTAAGCCATCTTAAGACACTTCACAGTGCCAAGTGCCTATCCATTATCCTTCTCATTTTGCCATTTCACTGTGCGGTTTTCTCTGCAATCTTTACATCCTGTCAGCAGTATAACTCCTTGGCTTGTGCTGCTGTTTGCTCCCATGCTGTGATGCACAACCCACAGTTTCTTTCCTTATTCTCAGTTCCGTCCATCATCAGCAGTATAAGTTATTTTTGGCACGTCCTATTCCCATCATCACAGTTTTTATTATTTGCCTCTCATACAGTAGCCCTTCATTTTCACTCAGCTTTTTTAGCATGCGCTTATAAACAGTTGCCAAAAATTTAAATACAGTAGCCTACACAAAATTTGATTCTTTGAAGAATTTTCAGGTCTGTCTTTTTCACACAATGACAATTCATATGTCAACATGATTTTATTAAGTAGAACCTCTTTTGTTGAATCCACGATCAGATTTTAGTTAAGATTGAATGGTTATAGGATATAGGGGCTTGCAACATTTTCTACACTGTCAGACAAAAAGGTACAAAACTGTAAATTTTCTGTTGCTAGGGTGCATGGTAGCCTTGCTCACCCTCCTACGTGCTTCCGCTTAATTTTCATTTCGCTTCTGTACAAATGAAATGAATGTACGAGAGTCTGGTTGGACCAGGCTAGGTGCATGGTACCCGCGAAGGTTTAATTTTATACCTTGATAGGTATACAACACACTGAAATGTAATGCACTTTTTGGGTACAATATTATACCCTAAGGACCTATTCTGTACCTTAAAGAAAAATTTTGTATCAGTTAAATTTTAACAGTTAACTATAGATTTAAAGGTATACAATAGATCCTTAAGGCACAGTAATGTACCCAAAAAAGTAAAACATTGTAGAGAGAAAATATCACTCAGGAGCCAATCTGGTACTCAATCTAACTATGGGTGCTCCCGAAGAGGAACAAAATTCCAAAAATGATAACACCTGGGTGTGGATTTTTTTTTGCCTCCCATCATGATCCACTTATCATTTAAAGGGATAGTTCGGCCAAAAATTATATTAAACCCATGATTTACTCACCTCCAAGCTGTCCGAGTTGCATATGTCCATCGTTTTTCAGACAAACACATTTTTGGATATTTTAGAAAATGTTTTAGATCTTTCAGTTGATTAAATGTGAAGTTACAGGGTCCACGACCTTCAAGTCCAAAAAAAGTGCGTTCATCCTTCACAAAATAAATACAAACGGCTCCAGGATGATAAACAAAGGCTTTCTGAGGGTAATCCGTGCGGTGTTGTTGTAGAAATATCCATATTTAAAACTTTATTAAACGTAAATAACTAACTTCCGGTAGCGTCGCCATCTTAGTCGCGTCTGCATTCAGGATGAAAGCTTACGCAGCCTACGGAGGCCACTCTGCTGCTGCTCTGTGCCCCGCCCTCCGAATTAAGGGGATCACACACCGGCCGCGCAGCTCAGCGCCGCGCCGCGCCTAGGAGAACTCGGAGGTATTGTAATCCGGAAGTGCACAATAAATAGCGCGAGCTTCGTCAGATAGCGTCTACTTCAAAATGCAAAATACACGTTAGCAGCCAATGTTGATCGTTAATGATTTGGGACAAATATGATGTTATTTAATGTTAAACTATGTGTGTGGCGCGACAGGGATTTGAGCAACTTCCTGAGTCACAGCTGGGCGGCGCGGACAGGCGCCACCTTGCGGCGCCGGTGTGCGTATACTCATAGAAAACAATGTGTTCAGTTGATTTAGAACGGCGCAGCGCTGAGCGGCGCGGCCGGTGTGCAATCCCCTTTAGTCATACCTCACTAAGAAAAGTGCGTACACTACACTAATACTCTCTCCTGAATACAGAGGAGTCTAAGATGGCGGCGCTACCGGAAGGTATTTATTTTCGTTAATAAAGTTTTAAATATGGATATTTCTACAACAACACTGCGTGGATTACCCTCAGAAGACCTTTGTTTATCATCCTGGAGCCGTTTGGATTTAATTTGTGAAGGATGGACGCCCTTTTTTTGGACTTGAAGGTCGTGGACCCTGTAACTTCACATTTAATCAACTGAAAGATCTAAAACATATCCGAAAATGTGTTTGTCTGAAAAACGATGGACATATGCAACTTGGAAAGCTTGGGGGTGAGTAAATTATAAGTTTAATATCATTTTTGGCCGAACTATCCCTTTAAGGTACAACATTGTTTTACACTGTAGAAATTACAGTATTCTGCCAGCTGGTTACAAGTAACTTACTGTAGATTTTACATTTATGTTATTTACTGGCAACAGTTTGTTCAAAGTTAAATTAACCTTTTCAGTCTTCATCTTCTACAGTAAGTTACTGGCAACCAGCTGCATAATTACAGCTAATTTTTTACATTGTATTTTTAGCATACATGTAAAGGTACAAAACAAAACCTTTTACTACCCCAGCGACAGAAAAAGTACAGTTTTGTACCTTTATTTCTGACAGTGTATCTACTCTTCAGGATAGTTAAAGTAAGACTGTGTTTCTTCAAAAGAAAAGCTGTTCCATGTCAAATTGTGATGCTGAGACAAGCCCATATCACAGCTGTGTCTGCATGTTTCTTTATTGGCTAATAAATCTCTTAGCATTTACCCCTCCTCATCGTTACAGAGAAGTTCAAGGTGGGGTTATCTTGACGCATCCATGTACGTTCCAATTATTTTCTTCAGGAAGACAGATTGTTGGGTTAATAAGAACTTCTTAGGAAAACAGTTGCATCAGCAGTAAAAGACACACCGTGTAATACTTGAGTTGAGACTGTTCAAGAATAAAGAAGTCCAGGAATGCTCTACATGCTTTCATTTACATGCTTTCATCCCATGCATCATCTGTGCTTCCTCAAATAAATGAACTGAGATTTATGGGAATCCTCCCAGTAGTCTCAGATTAATGCGGTAGAGGCACATACAGTATGCTGTAGTACCCTTACAAAAATATATCAATAAGAACAGTGTTTTAGATGTTATTCAAATATAATCGCTTTCAAACACAGTAACAAAAGACTTAAATGTGCATGCATAGTGGTCATATTAAGTACTGCATATGGACACCTAAGCCACACTTGCATGTATGTTATTGAGACTATGTTATACATCCACTTTTTAAAAAATGCTGGTTTATTTTCAACCCAGCATTGGGTCAAAAAAGGTCTAACCCAACCCGTTGGGTTGTAATTTTTCCTATGTTGTATTTTTCTTGGGTCCAATATAAACATTTTCTGGGTTAATTTAACCCAACGGCTGGGTTTGTACCTTTTTGACCCATTTTTTATCATGAGCGTAGAGTGATTTATGCAAGGTTAAACAAAAAAGACAACACTTCTGTCTTGTATCATAGGGGTTAGGTTAGGGTTAGGGTCTGTCTTGTATTCTTAAAGGGGAAATTTCACAATACTTTTTTAATATGTAAAATAAGTCTTTGGTGTCCCCAGAGTACGTATGTGATGATTTAACTCAAAATAATTTATTATAGCATGTTAAAATTGACACTTTGAAGATGGGAGCAAAAATGTGCTGTTTTGGGGTGTGTCCCTTTAAATGCAAATGAGCTGATCTCTGCACCAGATAGCAATGCTGTGGTTGGATAGTGCAGACTATGGGGGCGGTATTATTCCCTTTTGACATCACAAGGGGAGCCACATTTCAATGACCTATTTTTTCACATGCTTGCAGAGAATGGTTTACCAAAACTAAGTTACTGGATTGATCTTTTTCACATTTTCTAGGTTGATTGAAGACCTGGGCACCCAATTATAGAACTTAAAAATGGAAAAAAGTCAGATTTTTATGATATGTCCCCTTTAAAAAAAACTTAAAATCGTTCCTAACCCTCTTACCTGTGTAAAAATCACTGTTGTGTAATGCTAGTCCATACTAATGTCACGGAAAGTCGTGTTATAGTAAAAAAAAAAGTATTAATTTATTTGTGTCCATGACATGAAATTCAGCTTTTTACGCGCCTTGACCACGATTGTCTTTTTCATGCCACCCAAACCCCAACTCCAGGCGAGAAGAAAAACATGTAGAAATGATAACGATGACGATAACGAAATGATTTCGTTTACGCACCTATTTTTTATGACGCTATCGCGACGATGACTAGCTAAAAATGTCTCTAAGGTGACAAAAACATGACGAGACGCTTTTGAGTTTCGTTGACGAGACGAGACGGAACGAAAATGATTATAAGTCTGACGTTCACAATCCGTGTGATTTCTGCCTATTTTGCGTGAGATCTGTCTGTTTTTAGCTAAAAAGTATCAGCAATGCTGCCGCTTCCTATCCTTGTTTTGGGTCAACACATTCTCACTCACACCCACCACCCGGCAGCCACCATGCCGCGCACGCACACCAGATTTCAAACAACAACAACAACACACCTGCGGCTGTGGCGAGTTTGAAGGACCGTAGCGGTGACGCCAATAAACGGAAACGACAAGATGATTTTTGGACATACTTTCAGTATAATCCATCAGAAAGAAAAACGGAATGCATATTGGGAGACGACGGTAAATGTGGCCACAAACTAGGTGGGAAGAATACCTCCAACCTTTTTTTTTTTTATTTATTTTTTTTTTTTTTACAGAAAGTTTATTTCAGAAATTCAAAGAATATACAAGGAGTTATAAAAAAAAATATACAGCTCGCAACAATAGAAAGTAAACATATTATAGAGTAGTTAAAAAATAAATAATAAGAAAAAGAAATAGAAAAAAAAAATGCCAGTGGTAAGTTACAACAATTTAAAATAACAAAGAATTTCATGGGTTTTTCTTGCCTTTTTATACCTCCAACCTCAAGCTGCACATGAAGGCTCATCATGCTAATATTTTTTTAAAGGTAACTTACAAGTCACGCTGTTAACATATCGTCTACATTCAATTTTACTCAACATTCGTAACAAAATTTCATGGTAATCTTAAGGTTTTACATGTATCTACTTGTCAAACCTAAGCCCATTTCCAATACTTTTTGTGGTGTATTTAAATAAGGCAAGGCACGCGTTTCTAAACTTTATAAGTGAGGTCTCAGCGTAACACACAAACTCAACATGAGGGTATATCATATCAGGCTTAACGTTTTTGTTATGACATCCGCAGAAAGCACACAACTAAAACAACGGCAAGACCTCAGGGACAACCTTAATGCACATTTTAATAGTATTAAATACACCACAGTTTTTAACCTAAATTAATTTGTTAAAAAATTGTTACTAAAATTGACTTAAACTTGACTAAAACCTTTTTGCTTTTTCATCGACTAAAACTTGACTAAAACCTTTTTGTGGTTTCTTCGAGTAAAACTTGACTAAAACTAACAATTTTATAAGTGACTAAAATGTAACTAAAACGAAAAGCATTTTCGTCCAAAAGACTAAGAGTAAAACTAAAACTAAAAGCGGTGCCAAAAACAACACTGGTAGAAACCAATACATTAAAGCAGTGGTTCTCAAACTGGGGGCCAGCGAGATGGTGCCAGTGGGGCCCCAGTTTTATGACATTTTATAAAATAAATTAATTTATCATGAATTCTGTGGAATTAAACCTACTTACTACTACTAACCAACAGCACTACTTTGTATCATTCAATATGTTTTGTTAAATTAAAAGTTGAGGTTTAGAACAGTTTTTTGTCATAAATTTTCTTTGGGGGGCCTCAAAGGAATGCGCCGTACACAAGGGGGGCCGCACGCTGAAAAAATTTGAGAACCACTGCATTAAAGTACATGCTGTGACACACGCCAGTGACACAAAAAATGCAGTCATGCTCAAGCAGGGACGGACTGGGGCTAAAAAACAGCCCTGGACTTTTTCCCAAATAGGCCCATCATCCGGCCATTCGCCCCTAGCCTTGCGCAACAGACACAAGGATGTCCTGATACTATGCCACAATACTGTCAGACTATTAGACAAGGATATTTAATATTTTGTCCATGTCATATTAAACTTTGATGTATAATAAGGCTGTGAAATAATGAAAATAGCTAGGTCTATTAATTTTGTCTGTACAGCTTTCACAAACAACCACCAGGTCTTTGCCAATTCCACAATACTAAACACAAATATGAAAGACAAGGAAAAACTGCACTCTGATGGAAGACAGACAGAAAGTGCAAGCTAGGATTTTTTTGTTAAACTAATATTTGGTCAATTATTTAGCCCCCTTTCTTATTAGCACGTTTAGAGTGGTTGCAATGCATGCCTGATATTTACCCGTTTAATTCAATACTAGTCTTCATTGTAGCAGAAAATGTGAGCTCACTACAACCTCTCATATACAATAAAGTCAATGAAAGAAATGAAAACCAATGCAATACGATGAATGTCCACCCACAGACTGTTTTTAAACGGGGTTGGATAAATATTTTTTGCTTTGATGTATGTGATTTTTGTTAGATGACATTTGTAGGTTACAGTTTGACAAGAGTTTACAGTTTGACAAAAGCAAAATGTTTTGTTTTATTGCGACTGTATACAAATATAAGCAAACACTTTGCCGTTTGAATTATGTCCCATATGAACAAAATGAAGGAGTATGTATTGTTTTTATGTTTCCACTGTTCAATCGCGCCCGCGCCTCTCTCTCACACACACGCGCGTGCGCACACACTCACATCACGTCTTTCTCTAACACTAGTTGCGCATTACGTTAATTTTCACGCAAGTTTTATTTATTTTTATATGGTGTATATTATATTATAATGTCACGTGTCCTGCTACTACTGGCACTTAGCTCTTGCTGATGTGAAGTTAACTCGGTCTGTCCCTCATCATGACCAGGCTGTGGATGCTCAGGCTCGCAAACATAGACGCTCGCGAATTCCGGGAATCCGTTGACCAATCACGGCTAGTAGGCCGACTCTTCTTCCTTGTTTTTTTACACGTAGCAGCATAAAAGTGATCGTATTAGTGCCTCTGCTGTTGGCTGTTCATATTGCGTTATTAGAATTTTTTTGCCATCGGCCGGGCGACGGCCCTCCGTTGAACGGCCGTTCTGGACTTTTCCAGAACGCACAGATTGCCAATCCGTCCCTGTGCTCAAGGCACATAAAAAAGCTGAATTTCGTGCCATGGACACGAATAAATTCACAAAAATTTTCGTGACTATAACATGACTTTCCGTGAGATCATGTTGCGCTAGTCTAATGTCCATATTCAACATGTCAATGCTTTATTTTTAAATCCTTAAGGGGCCACTGTAGATATAATATCTCACTTTTTCTCAGCGACAGATTATCAGGGAAATGCTGCCCAGAGCCCTCTTCATACATAAAAATAATCACATCTGTAACCCATTGGCGGTTAATTTACAGCGTCACCTAGCCTGTATTAGGAGCTATTTATGGATCCCATTATTTGAAGATGTGTTTAGTGGCCTTTCAATGCCACATGGATAAAAATTATGCATTCTCTGACAGTGTAGCCACTGGCTGATTCATTTTCTTTCTGGCATTTTCTGGCTCAGCAGAAATGTCAGCTGTTATTTCTCTTCAGCTGGTTCATAAATGTTCTGTTGTCATTTGTGCTGGTAACCTATTGCTGCAGTGGACATGAGACATAGTCACCACATGTACAGTATATGTAGATGTTTTCAATATACTCATATTGCGTTTGAGATGACTGTAATTGTTAGAGGATGAGATGGAGGGTGATGACAGTGTGTTCAGGATCTTATAATGGGTTTCTGACGTCAAATCTTAACACCTCTGACTCATAGCCCGCTTATTGAGCTCTTGATCTTCACTTTTAAAAATAAAGGTGCTTCACGGTGCCATTGAAAAATCATTTTGGCCTGAATGGTTTCATAAAGTACCTTTAAGATCTGAGAGAACCCTTCTGTTTCACAAAAGTTTCTTTGTAGTAAGAATTTCTTCTGATTATTAAAAAGTAAGAAAGAAATTGTACTAAGTCACGTTGTGTTTTACATCCTCTTGTACGTACATGTTGGTGATGACATGAGATTAACGCAGGTAAATCAGAGTTTGATAAAATCGTGTGAGTGTGACACCAATGTTTGGGGGGGTGCTGGGAACATTTGGGGTTGGACCACAGCAAACCGGCCCATGTGAAAATGCCCTTACTCAAACACAATGGATTGAGGTCTCCAGTTATGTCTTAATATCAAAGATAGACATTGATGGCAGTTTTATTTCAGGAACATTGTCTCTAAAGACTACACCTTTAAATGGATTGCTGAAAGCAAACCAATGTCCCATGCCTCCTTTATCATTAAGTCATGTATGTTATTATGCAAAGAAAACTGAATTGTCACTACATAATCAACTTTTCGAGAGTGTGTCTATCTATTATGTCCATCTGAACACCTCCGTGAGATGCATTTGTTATCAGTTATGTGATTTGTGCAGCTTCAGAATATGCATTTCATTTGTGCATTAATTCAACAGCAGACAATAATTATGTTAACCATAATCATCTAAAATGCATCCAAAATTACCAACATGATCTCACGGAAAGTCGTGTTACAGTCACAAAATATTTTAGTAGTTTATTTGTGTCCATGGCATGAAATTCAGCTTTTTCGGTGCCATGAGCATGAATGTCTTTTTCATGTCAGTCGCACAAATTTATATAAATAGTTTTTCGTGTCAGTGGCACGACTTTCTTTTTCGTGTCATATTATTTTTTTCCTCCTATTTTTATATCATTGTTGCTTGGGGTTGGGGTTAGATGTACTTTTATGTATTGGTTTCTACATGTTTTTCTTCCGCTTTTAAAACTATTCTCGCCTGGAGTTGTTGTTAGAGTTGGGGTTTGGGTTAGAATGTCTAAAAATGTAACAGAAAGTGATTCTAACCCCAAGCGACAATGGTAAGAAAATAAGAAAAACTATGAGAATACAATACATAAAATGACACAAAAAAGAATATCGTGCCATGGACATGAAAAACTATTTATAGAAATTTGTGCGAGTGACACGAAAAAGACATTCGTGCTCAAGGCACGTAAAACAGCTGAATTTCATGCAATGGACACGAAAAAAATGAATAAAATTTTTCGTGACTATGACACGACTTTCCGTGAGATCAGTCTGGACTAGCATTACACAAAAAAACTACATTTCGTGGCATGGATACTAATAAATTAATCCAATTTTTTGTGACTATAATACGACTTTCCGTGAGATCAGTCTGAAAATTATAGACAGTTTTGAAAATGGTTCTTTTAAGAACCATTGACTGAATGGTTCTTATGTGGGATCACTGTGAAGAACCTAAGGCCTGGGACACCACAGACATAGGGATATTGTCAAGGGATTTTTAACAACATAATCCTCAGATCTTACAGTGGCAAGATAAAGTATGTGAACCTTTTTGGAATTTCATGGTTTTCTGAATAAATTTGTCATAAAATGTGATCTGATCTTCATCTAAGTCAAGGGTACTGACAAACATAATGTGTTTAAAAATAATTACACAAAAATTCTGATCTTTTCATGATTTGATCCGACCGTGGGACTACACGCTGTACTGTAAAAATGATTTTAAAGTGACATGAGATCTCACAGAAACTTGAGATCAAATGCGACTTTAGAAAAACAAATAACACTTGTAGTGTTGCCATAGTTGTACAAGTCGATATTCTTTCTCATACTCCTTAATCGTTTCATGTTTATGAGTGACTGTTTCAGCTATTACACATTCAATATCCAGTTGAAGCTTGCACACTCCCATTGGCTATGTCGTAGGCAGCCTGATAAAGAGACATAAATATTAAGTTTTGGGGTCGGGGATGCTCAGAGCAACAAAATAATTGCAATGACACAACACACTGGAGGTTTCTTTGGACAAAAACATCAGCCGAGGGTGCAAATCTTCACGTGTGTGGCCAGCCTTAAGCTCCTTTATTTTTAAGTGTATGCCAATAAGACACTGCATCATTTAACTTGACTACGCTTAATAACTTTTAACATGCATCACTAAATAATGCTTTATAGTCAAATGGTGCTTTACAAAAGCTGCTAAACTCCAAAAAGATGTGTGAAGACAGTGAGAGAAAAGCAACAGAGAGAGTGAGAAAGAGAGAAAACAGAGAGAGTGAGAAAGAGAGAAAAAGAAAGGCAATGTGGGTGTGAAGAGAGGGAAGAATTTTTATGAAGCAGAGACAAACAAATGCTGAACCTTAATAGCAAGCAGAATCAGCGGCGGATCTAGATGTGAATATAAATGAATGGGAAATGCACCAATCCAAATGGGATCCTGCTGGAAGATCACTTTCTCCAGCCTGATGCATTCTTATGTGGTTTCTGTCAATCAAATATGTCTGTGCACTCTGTCCCAAAAGTAAACAGTCAGCCAGTCACGTCTGAATGTGCAGGCAGATTCCATTGAGTGTAATGTTGAATTTCTTTACTCATCAATCATGCGCTCAAAGATGGCGTGTGAGTATTGCAATACGTTTTTTTTAGCAAATACTTTTCTGCTGCTGTGAGGCAGTCAGCGTAAAAAAGCAAGATCTACAATTTTCACTTTTTAAAACATCCTGCCAACATTAAGATGTATAATATTGTTTTAAATGGAGCAGCATGGTGCATTGCAGTCATGTGAAATATTAAATCTAAAAATTTGTAAAGACAAACTGATTTCTTAGAAAAATAGCAGCATCCATTTTTTGTGTGTTTAAACTTTTAATGCATTTCAGCAGTAAGAGTTTAACTATCTATTAATATATCAACATAATTGAGATGCCTTGAGAAACATTTGCATATCTTGGTGCTTTCCATTTTTTATATATAAATAAAAAATATCACGTTTAATGATAAATCTCTCTAGCTTTCATTCAAGCCCCAGGAACCACAAAATACTCCATCATTCTCCATCATACAGTTTGTAGCCTGCTTTAAATAATTGCTGCCTCCTAATAATAAAGTTCAGCTCATTTGAGGTCAAGTTTGTTCCCAACTTTTAATAAATAATCAGGCTTACGTGATTGTCAGACTGTTAGCAGGAGGCTGATTGAACACATTCAGGACACATTTTATTCATGCAGACCACCCCAATACACAGAGTGGCATTTGTCTCAAATGTCAGCCCTCTCAAGGTGGGTGGAAGAGCAGAGCCCATCTGCAGGTGAAGCTGGATCAGACTGTAGGTATTCAAAGGGGAACTGAATATGTCCTTTCTGAATAATAACATTTTTGGCAGCTGTTTTATTCCAGAACAGTCCTATAATTTTGGTTGAAAGTACATCTTTTACAGTAATGTAATGACTTTGAATTGTATTGTATTGAATTGTTGTGTTTATGTTTATATATTTCTCAGTTTTTATATATGTTTATGTGCCTTGAGTTGCCTTTTCAATTTAGTTCTTCATAACCCTTGTTTACGTTTTGCTGACTTTAGTCACCTCCTGTGTCTTGTTTAGTTCCCTTACATACAGTCCTTATGTATAACCCATTTATTTCTGTTTCTTCGACTCGGCGCAGTAACACTCTCCCTCTCCCATTATGAGAGGGAGAAGGGGAGCGGATTTTTCAGGCGAGTTGAAGTACTCCCAAAAGTGCTGTTCCGCCATACAATATAGTTCCTCTTTTAAATCCGCTTAGAAAAGCGCTACGTTTTATTTTGTACCACCAAACTTGCTCGTATAACTACTCGTCTTAAATAAGAAAAACGTTGATGTGTTTGGTCACTTCTAACTTTATCTCTGAGTGGTACCATTGAATGAATGGGGCTAAGCTAAATGATATCGAAGTGTAGCAGCGCGCTCCAACGCTTACGTGCACGCACTAAGAGGATAGAGGGATGTATCAACTCTTCTTAGTTAAGGTAATAACATATTTTAATATTGAAAATGAGTAGACTATTCCTTTAACTAACTATTAACTATTTTTGCCTCATTATACTCCAACTACTGCTTATTAATACTAAAGAAGTTGTTAATTTTAAGTATTGGTATAAAATGGGGAGGGTTAAGGATGTAGAATAAGTTGCAGATTCAGGCATTCATATGTGCTATTAAATATTAATAAACAGCCAGCATCTCATTAATATTAATGCTAATAATCAAGCAGTTAATAGTGAGAATTGTAAACTAAAACCATGTTAAATCCACTATTGTAGTATACATAATTGTTTTACAGTTCATACACGGTATTTAGTTACATCAGAAGTTACTGTAATTAGATTACAAGAAAAATAAGAGTAATCCCTTACTTTACTTTTCAAGGGAAAAGTAATTCCAGTAACTAATTACTTAGAAACTAGTTACACCCAACACCGGATGTGATATATGATATGATGATATGGTATAACGTATATGATGTGACATGATGTGATTTTATACACTGTATATAAATAATTATATGAATATATAATATACAATATTAATTTAATATGAATACTGCAGAGAAGACAAGTTAAAATTAATTTCTCCATAACAAAATGCTAATGTTTGCATGTATACATTATACAATATACATTTTATGGTGTAACTTTATCCACATCTTAATGTGTCTTTGTATCCACTGTATGTTTCAATATATATATATATATATATATATATAACTTTTATCAGATTTTCTTCTCATGTTTGCAGAGCAATGTTGTTCTTTAGATCTTTGGAAGTCCAGTCTGGGAAGAACAGCATAAATGAGATCCACTCACAGCCTTCAAACAAACCGGACTGCAGAAAAGCATCTTGCGCTCACTTCCAGTAAAAACTGCTTCCTTTTGAACTCAACAGACCAATGTCTCTCTCCAAACACTACAGACGTGAGTGACCTTGCTTTCATTTTGCTTTCCAGCTATGAGCTCTGTTTGTTCAGAACAAGAGCTTATAGTCAGCATTAGGTCTCAGCAAACAGAGCCTTATGAACATGTTAAAAGACCGAAATGTCGCAGTGAGCACCAATAGCTAATTCAGCAGTGTTGTTTTTTACTGGGTCAAGCACTGTAGAAACTGCAAACAGACGTAATCACACACCACATCATTAAATTAAGGATATGTTTGTGTGAGTAGCTGAACAGTATGCACCTCCTACATCCTAAATCTTGCAGGTGTTTGCATCTCTGGAGAGTTACTTCAGCAGATCCATGCTGGTGCTAGTAATATTTTATTATGACAGTAGTTAATGTCTTACACATTTTTATATGAAGTTTATTTAACTAAGTTCGGGAGGAGCGTGGTTATGTGATCCAACCAATCAGCGCAAAGAGGTGCTTATAAATAGCCATCCCTTACATCTGTCCCGTGACCGGTTTTTGCAGCATCCATCACCTCACCGAGCTCAGAGCCCTCCCCTCGGACAGAACGCCAAACATGCTTTATCTTATTCCCTATTGATTACATGTTAATGCGAACTCATGAACCACAAACATATTTATTCAGACTGATCATCATGGGTTTGCTTGTTAAAAAAAAAATTGTATTGCAGGCCATTCATTTTGGTTTTATTTCCTTGTTATTATGTTTAATCCAACCATAGTTGTTTTTTTAATCTTTTTAATTAAAATAGCCGCCCTTAACTCTCATAGGAAATAAGAGGTAAGACCTTAAATTGCTTTGTTGTCCCACATCAAATTAACTTAAAGCAGAAAACAATCAATGAATGAATTATGTTGTGTGAAATCACACAATTTTCGCATAAATATGCCACTTTCATAAATGGTCGACCATCTCCAGTGATTTTCTTTGGCTTGTTCTCTCTGTTTATTCTCTTAAGAACTGAGATGTTGGTCTTTATTTTATTTATTCATTTAGCTGAGGCTTTTATCCAAAGCGACTTACAATTGCTGTATATGTCAGAGGTCGCACACCTCTGGAGCAACTAGGGGTTAAGTTTCTTGCTCAGGGACTCTCACACCAAAAGGCATGTGTCTCATCCACTGCGCCATTACCACCCCAGGTTTTGCCGACTCACTGTTCAATGCAAAAACATTCTTTACGTGACTATAAAAATAAATGCTGGTTTTGTGCGAATCGTTTGCATTCTTTAACTGCCTCCTCCTCCAAACATTCAAACTTTGTCTTGAGATAAACAATAGAGGCATGTTGTTTGTTCAGCTTTGTGTTTGTGTAAACAGCAGTGTGTGATTAAGATGGAGGGAAGATGTAGCTGTGATTGACACGGTGAAATGAGAAGTGGGAATGAAAGGTTTGGTAACAGGAATTGCATCTCATGAACGTTTGCTTGCTTACAAGAGGCCATTAATACTCATTTGATCTTTGTCAGAATCATGGTAAGGTAAAACGAATACAAATCTGTATTGGGTCAGCTCATCTTGGAGTGGAGTTTCCACTTTTTCCTCATTACTGTTTCCCACCTGGAAATTAAATTTTATAGAGGGAAGTACAATTAAAAAGTGCTGCACTTCTGTGCAATTTGCCACATGTATCGTTTGAGCATTTATACTGTAACCAAAAGTTTTGCCTAGATTGGACATCATTATATTTGACAAACAGGCACTGAACAGATGTTATGATGTTGCTTTAAAAGCACTCTGCACTGTAAAAACAAATGCTGTATGCGGCTGTTTGTCAGTAACTTACTGTAGATTTAAATGTACACTGTAAAAAAAGATTTAAATTTATGTTATTTACTGGCAACATTTTGTTCAAAGTTAAATGAACATTAAACATTTACAAGTTTTGTCTTTACAGAGTAACACTAAAAAAACAGCATCAAGCAAAACATTTTGGGAAACAAAATCTGAAGCAAAAAACAGAAAAAGGTTGATGATGTTTTCTGGTTCCCAGAATGCTTTGCATGAGGCTGTTATTGTATAGTTTTATTCTGTAAAGATAAAGACTTGTTAATATTTAAAATGTATTTAACTTTGAACAAACTCTTGCCAGTAAATAACATAAATTTAAATCTATGGTAAATTACCGGCAACCCAGCTGCAATAACATTGTAATTTCTAAGGAATTTTTTACAGTGTATGTTATTTACTTGCAACAGTTTGTTCAACGATTAAACGTTAACAAGTCTTTGTCTTTACAGAATAAAACTATAAAATAACATCCCTCATGCAAAGCATTCTGGGAACCAGAAATCCTCATCAACCCCAAATCCCCATTTTCCTTCAGATTTTGGTTTCCAGAATGCTTTGCATTAGGCTGTTATTTTGGTTTGATTCTGTAAAGATAAATACTTGTTAATGTTTATTGTTCATTTAACTTTGAACAAACTGTTTTCAGAAAATAACATAAATTTAAATCTACAGTAAGTTAATGGCAAACAGTAACTTACTGTACAACAAATTCCTTTTTATTTTAATGACTATTTAAAAAATGCTGTGGGTCTTAGTAGTGATGCAATTGCCAAATAATCTTTCAGCCAAATGATCTCAAAAAACAATTTCTTTCCTAACGTTTTAGTCTGTACAACCTTTTGTTCAACAGAAAGGTTCTGTGCATACTAAAGTTTCTTTATGAACTGGCTGATAAAAACCTTTATTTTGAAATGTTATTTTTCTTTATGAACACTATACTTGTAATTGATATGTCTCATGCAAAAATAATAATAATTTTTGACCTTATCTATGAAATTCAGGCTATAATCTCATAATCATATTTCATATGAGATTTGGACAACCTGATCTCACGAATTTCCGTGGCATAGTCACGGAATTTTTTGCTCATTTTTCCGTGGCATTCTCACGGATCTCCGCATGTTTCCGTGGCCCTGCCACGGACTTTCTTTTCCGTGGCATTCTCACGGATTGGTTACTCAACTGTTTTGTCCTATTTTCTTACCATTGTCACTTCGGTTTAGGGTTAGATTTACATAAAATGACATCCCTACCCAAACCCAACTCTAACCCCAACACCAGGCAACAATTGATTAAAGTTTAGAAAATATAAAAGAATACATCCGAAAAAATAGTATAAACAAATTCTTAAAGTGACATACTAATGCAAACACCAAATCTAACCCTAAACCGAAGCGACAATGGTTTGAAAATAGGAAAAAGCAGTTGAGTAACCAATCCGTGAGAATGCCACGGAAAAGAAAGTCCGTGGCAGGGCCACGGAAATATGCGGAGATCCGTGAGAATGCCACGGAAAAATGAGAAAAAAATTCCGTGACTATCCCGCGGAACTTTGTGAGATCATGTTGCATTTGGAACATCAATATTTTATTTCACTTATTGATTTTACACAGATTTCAATCTGACATGACCTTACTCAGCCAATATTAAAGATATCAGGGTTATATTTTAGCTCAATGTTCTTTAGGATGAGAAAATTACTAAAAATAACTTTAGCTGGGTTTTTACAGACTGGGTCACATTTATAGTCTAATAATTTATAACAATCATTTGAAATTCATTCTGATCAGTGGAGAAAGATGCTTTTTGCAGCTTAATGGTATGGATGGTATGCACTCGGTAAACGGTGCTAATAAGCAGAGATGGGACCAAGTCACACATGTGCAAGTCTCAAGTAAGTGTCAAGTCTGAACCTTCAAGTCTCAAGTAAGTCCCAAGTATTTTTTTTTCTTGGGCAAGTCAAGTCAAGTCGAGTCACAGGCTATGTCAAGTCAAGTCAAGTTCTGTAGTAGGTCAAGTCAAGTCCAAGTCAAGTCACCTTATTATTGTAATTTTACCTGCAGAATCTGATCTTAATAAAGTGACAAGATATACAGTAAGTAACTATCAGTAAATTACAATAATTTGGATTTGCATTGTAAATACTCATGTTCAGTAAAATACATCTTGGAATCAAACAAAATTGTAACTTCATAAATTATTTAACAAATAAAACAAATAACAGCTTAACATCCAACAGACCCCTCTCTGAACACCTCCCTCTCTCTCAAACACAGTTCACGTACAACATTAAACTTTGTTACATTTCTCCCCTCTCTCTCTCTCTCTCTCTCTCTCTCTCTCTCTCTCTCTCTCTCTCTCTCTCTCTCTCTCTCTCTCTCTCTCTCTCTCTTTCTCTCTCTCTCTCTCTCTCTCAAACATGTGCCCAGAAAAAACGAGCGCGTCGCACCTCTTCCGTTCGCGCGCCTAAATTTGAAATAACGAACTTGAGCGCACAAAAGACGCGACATGTGAACCGCCCCTAACATTGTAGAATCAAGAATTTGTCTCTGTGTGTGTGTTCAGGTGGCAAACTTGAAAAAGAAGTATTCAAAAATAAGTATTTAAAAAAATAAATCACAATTATTTTGCCCACATTTGTCCCCAACACAGTATGCTACGTTACACAGGGCTACATTAGCTTTTATTACATTAGCTAACTACCAACTAACCAGATATTAACAAATTGACAAGCACTTACTGGGCATAATGGCTCTTTAAATGACGACCAAAATTGGAGGTTGCCTTCTGGCTGCTTGTGATTTTAATGTTGCATGTCTTGCAAAGCACTGTTCGTCTTTTGCAATCTTGTTGAAGCCAAAAGCGATTACCCTCCGTACCCCTCCGGCTGACATGTTGATATCTGATCTAAGTGGGCGTGGTGTGCGTAAGGTACGAGAGGGCATGACGAATGATAGTGTCGTGATTCAGTCATGACAACGCCATTCTCAGCCTGCGCTCCAGCTGGGTCAACTTTATTTTTTTAAATAATTTATATATTTTATATTTAAACTGAAAACATGATGTGATTAACACTCAAGTCATTCAAGTCATCGTGTCTCAAGTCAAGTCAAGTCCCGAGTCTTTAACTTCCAAGTCCGAGTCGAGTCTCAAGTATTTTATTTTTTGTCAAGTCAAGTCACAAGTCACAAAAATAGCGACTCGAGTCGACTCGAGTCCAAGTCACCAAGTCACAAGTCCCCATGTCTGCTAATAAGCACTAAAATTCGTTCACTGGCTCCTAATCATATATGGGAACCATTTTAAATGTCATATATGTAGCATCTGTTTAGAACCGTATTGTTATCTGTAGAACCATAAGTGGTGCTATAGTGGTGATATATCACCCCATATATTTCTTTATAGATGCTATATAGGTGGTATTTTAGTGCTATTTAGCACCAATTTCTAGAGTGTGGATAGATCTACCAGATGCTTACTGAACAATCGTACCCCAAACCCCAAAGTATCTTGTTAAATAACTTTTACAACCATTTAAAGTGGTGGTCCTCGGGGGTTTAATGCATTGCTCAAGGGCACTGTGGTAGCAAAGCAGTATTTTCGCTCCATCTCTCCTTTCTCTGCCTGCACTCACTGGATCTCAATCTGTTCTGTTAGTTGTCAAGTTTAATAAATATACATGCAGATCAATTTAAAGGTAAAAATTGAATTTGACGTTAACTCTGGGATCCAATTTAACCAAGAGATAGATATAGAGTTACATTGATGTATATGCTTTACAGGGGACACAAATGGACTTTCAAAGACGTCAATGAATTATTAAGAGGATTAGAAGCTACTATATATTATGGTTAGAAAGATGCATTGCATTTACATTTATGCATTTTACCAAATACTTTCATCCAAAGTGACTTATTCAGTTTCAATTTTTAACAATGTGGAAATCCAAGTTTGTCATAGTCTTATTGGATGTCCCCAGATCATGTGTGATATTTTCTTTCTTTTCTTATTTAAGACATACCGTGCATCTAGAGGTCAATCTCATTTAAAATATTTAAAGGTTAATTCATTACTCTCTATTCGCTGTGTAATGTGCACGGACTGTTTTGTCTAACAGGGAGTTGGGGCAAATACAAAATCTGTGTTGTGTGAGCACTTTGTGTTTGTACTGCACCTTCACAGTAACAATGTCAAGAAGGACTAGAGGTGGATCAGATAAGTCTGGGATCACAGGCTCTACCACTGTACTGATGTGATTAGATACCCGTCACACCTGCTAGAAGAGAAAACACATGTCATCCACTCCAACACATGTCACCAAATTGATTTATGTGCACACAAACAAAGACTAAGCTATAGATAGTGTCATGCATAATACGTTTTCTTTTTTTATCGAATTATGCTTTAAAATGGATTTATCTCCTATAGGAATAGCAGTTCAAATTTTGAAAGAGCAGAATTACAGCATAATGTTCTGCCTCTATTTTCACACTATTTAATTTATTCAGTGTGCTCTGTGTCTAATTTTTTCTGTCTTTATATAAGATTTATATTCACTGTCAGAAAAAAAATGCTGTCACTGGGACTGTTTCTCTTTCAAAAAGTACACATTTGAGCCTGAAGAGATCGTAGTACCACAGAGGTACACACTGTACATTATGGTAGTTGTATATGCAATGAAACAAAAGATGCTGAATTGCTGAAATGTAAAGAAGCATAGACAACTCATTGATCATAACCTCAAAAAAATAAGAAAACACTTAAACTGCTGCAGTGTCTGTCCTCTAGTACTGATGACAGGCTTGAAATGCCGAGCATAAGAATCATTCCTAACAAGAGTTCCCAGGATTGCCTTCAAATCATGACAACAAAATGATCTAATAAACTTTCTCTGTAGAGACCTGTGCTTGATGAATCCATCTTTTCAAGCATCTCTAAACAGCAATCAATGAATTCTGTTTCATTCTTCTTCATCACCTTCTGAATTGGTCTTTCATTATTGTCATGACCTCTGAGGACTAACAGTTTTGTCATCTCTCTGATGTTGATCTGAATAACATGTATGGGAAGCAGGGTGTTTTTCTATTGTTCGTCTTGAGTTATATATTGATATTTTAAAGACCATTTATCTAGATACTTAAATTAAAGGAATATTCCATTTTCTTAAAAGAAAAATCCAGATAATTTACTCACCACCATGTCATCCAAAATGTTGATGTCTTTCT